>NC_079890.1:39936116-40005745 GCF_024868665.1 Triplophysa rosa
AAAAAAAAACGGAACATGTATTCAATCTATGTTTATTTATTAATTTAGTATTTCTTTGCATGAGGTGAAAAAAGCAGAACATGTAGGCAATCAATGTTTATTTAGGCTACAAATAAATTCATGTGGTATTTAATTGTTCTGTTTTCTATTCAATTGTTTATTTATTCTTTTCAGTTTGTTTATTTATTTCTGTTTTATTTGTTAAGGTTAAACTGCACGTTTCCATTAATTGTGAAGTTGGACATAGAAAACGGCAGATCAAACGCAGGGTGCCGATCAGTGATGTTTGTTGCTTCTGATCTGTGATCTGTGGCTTTGTTTTTGGTGTCATGTGAAACGTCATCCGACAGGATCAAGCTCCATTTCTTTCGTTCCTTTGCTTCTTAGGCTTGTTTCGCACTTGTGTCCTGTGACAGACATGATCTGCCTGCTCTCCAGCCCTGCCTCTGACAGCGTTTGACCTGCGGTGCTTCTTAGGGAATGGTTTGTGTACCTTTTGGGTAAGCCGACTAACTCGCTAATGCGTGGCAGCATGTTCCCGAGATAGTTCACACCCATCGGTTCATGGGAGTACCAGCACTCTCTCCCGTCAAGCTCTTCCTGTGGGACTCTCAGTGGGTGAAGGTAGAAGGACGTGGCGTCAGGTGGGCACTTTGTGATGTACTTTTAAAAACTTTTAACGGGGAAAAGTGGATTTCTGGGGTTGGAAAACATGAATCCTCTGAAGCAGTCCTTGTTAGGATCAGTGGGATTTTTGTGGTTTTTTGTTTCTGCGTTATGAGACAAGCAAACGTATTCAATGCCATCTTCATCTTTTTTTATGACGAATGAATGCGTTGTTAAGTCTCGATTTCCGTCACGACCTCTCCTTGCCAGGTTCAGTTGTATGTCGAACCAGACTTTTCGAACTAGCCCGGCTGCTGTGTCTGGTGACAGATGCGGAGAGTTGCGAATGAGCTCTATTTCGGCAGTGGTGATGGGAGGATGATGAGAGCTCGAGTCTTTCCCAGCCTTGCGAAACTTTTTGAGGATGGCCTTGAATACATCGTTGGATGATTTGAATTCCGGTTGTCCAATGATGTTGTATGTGGAAATATGACGGTTCAGACCACCCCTTAAAGCAAGAAAACTTGATACAGAGTATTCCGTGCCAGCCGCAGTTCTCACAGTTGCATAGAAAGCTCGCAGGTGGTTGTTTAAAGCGTTTGCCCCCTCTCTTTCTACCTCTTCAGCAGACGTTTTTTGTTTTAAGCCAATCGTTGAAAACATTTACTGCCCAAGCTGTTGTCTTTTTGGTGTTTTCTTCGTGTTTTTCACCTTCAGTCTCGTCTAGTTGTTCTTCAGTGACCGTTTTATGACGTTTGCTAATGCTGGCTTCCTTTGATGTTCGCTTTCTTTTTTTTCATCTTCTGTACTGTCAAGTTCAGCTTTCGCCCAATTGTCGAAATTTTCGTACTTTCCATAAATATTAAAAGTTATTTCTGGAAATTTTAAATCGTCTTCCATGTTGTTTGTGGTGGACTAAGCTACAGTATAAATCCGTTATAACGTTTAAAACTTGGCGCAGTGATATCGATCTGTACTCCGGTCGACAGATCTGGAACTACTTCATAGGTGTGCGTTTGACTGAAAAATAATGCACACCTGTAGAACCTTCGTCAGCCAATCAGAATCAAGCATTTCACAGCCCCGTGGTATAAATTAATATATTATACATAAACATTTTTATTCTATAAGTAGATCCTAAGTCACTGAAATCTTTTGAAAATGTAAAGGTTGTTGTGCTTTCTATCCACACAAACTGCAGCTGCTCTGTGTGTTTATTGTGCAGTCTCGCCCTCCACAGTACTGTGGCGCTGTTGGCCCAGTGTCGCAGCGTCAAGGCATGTGCCATGTGGCGCTTTCGTTAGCATGTGTGTTTAACTTTTTCCAGCTCTGCGCAGACCGATCACCTTATGACAGAACGCATGCGGACTTAGAATAACATCTCTAAAGCATACAGAGCAGTCAGTTCACAAACAGCTCTCACTGTGCTTTGATGTCGCCGATCCGTCTGCGATCAAACATCAGCGGCACGAGTGTTCACCGGTGGTGTTCCGCTCGCGCGACAGGCGGGAATTCAAAATAACGGATCGCAACAACCTCTCGACTGTCCCATTGGATGTAAGTAAAGTCAAAATATATAAATAACTTAAATATACTAACTTTATACTATTTATATAAATGTATACTCTGACACGTCTAATTGTATGGCCGCTTTTGGCTGTTTAAACCTTTTATTTACACAGTGTAGGCAGCGCATGTTTTAGCCGAGATGCTAACGAATATAAGTTATGATGAAGCTTGTGGTGCTAACGTTAAATGCGTAACGGTAGTGTTAATGACAAACAATGACTTTTAGTCACTTTTAGTTATTATGTTCACTTTTAGTGAATGTATAGCTCTTTTTTAACTTATTGATGTTTGTGTTGAATGGTTTTCCCACCCATGTTACATAAATTGTCTGTAATTAAATATTTTTATGATTCAGTTCTGTTTTTATCCTTTTAACTCAGAATTTTCAGTATTTTCCAGTTGAGCAGCAAAAAATGTAAGTATTATATTTATTATGATATTTTCATTATTATGTTATTTGTTATATTTGCACATGTAAAAATACTCATTGACAATGGAAAATCTGAATAAAGTGGATTATTACAGTTGTTGCTATAAATAGCCTATTGTACTCCTTAACCATAGACCAAAACAGTGACTTCCAGTGACCACATGGCACATGCCTTGACGCTGCGACATTGGGCCAACAGCGCCACAGTACTGTGGAGGGCGAGACTGCACAATAAACACACAGAGCAGCTGCAGTTTGTTTGGATGGAAAGCACAACAACGTTTACATTTTCAAAAGATTTCAGTGACTTACTGTGTGTTCCCACCAGACGCGATTGAAGCGTTAAGCACGAGTGATTTACATGTTAAGTCAGTGCAAAGACGCGATAGACCTCCTTGCGGCGCGATTCGCGCGAATTGAGCGTTTGACGCGCGAGTTGAAAAATCTGAACTTTGGCGAAAATTCGCGCCTCGTTAACCAATCAGGAGCTTGCTCTAGTAGTGACGTGCAGCGTCTGTTCACGAAGGCAGCCCAGAGAAACAGATAGGCAGCGCAACTGAAGTCTATTTGAATTATTAACAGAGAGCGTCTTTGCAATAACTAATCACATATTTAAAAACTACAATACCAATTTCTCGGTAGAAATGTAATCAGAAGTTGTTGAAAGTGAAAATGAAACTTACATTTATACAAAACTATGCTCCAACGGGCGTTTCGGCCGCCATTTTATTTTTTCGAGCTTGAGTCTGTTGTGAATTTCAGGCGCGAATGAAGCGAGTAAACTCAAAATGTTCAAGCGTCCAACTACGCGCGAATAGCGTGATTCATTCGCGCATGTCGCGTTTGGTGGGAACGCTCAGTTAGGATCCACTTATAGAATAAAAATGTTTAGTCTCCAATTAATATAATATCAATAGTAAGAAATATAAAATAATTAAAAGCTTGCTGAAATTTTTCAAAATAACATTTAGCCTTTTCTAATCATGTGCATGATTTTAAAATGTGTGTTCACTTAGCAGGGGCCAAAAACCAGACTTTGGACTATTCTTATTCTCATAAAACATCAAAATGATCAGACACTAAAAATTTCATGCAGAATTTTGTGGGGTTCCTCTAGATACTGTCTTGTACAAGAGAGATTCTCCAGGAACCACTTACAAGTTTACAGATCTTACAAGATCCATTTTTTAGAATTTGAGTTCCTTCAATAACCCGCATAGCACTTTGAGGTCTCAGTGTAGTGAAAAGGTGACTCCAGAACTTCACAACTGAATGTGGGGTTATTCAAGTATCTTCTAGGTTCCTGGAAGAATCACAAAGACTATAGATGGTTCCACCATAACCCTTTTATTGAGAATAAGAGCTTTGGAGCACTTAAAATACAGTTTAAGGTTCTTTGAGTACACAACAGGATATTTGAGGCACCTTTTCTTTTTACTGTGTAGGGTAGAACATGGACAGTTTGTTGTTGTGTTTCACCTCATCAAACACAGCAGCACTTTAAAGACGACACATACTGCACACTCATGTCACGCTGTGATGACCGTAAACACAGCTCATCCTCATGAAAGTCATGTTACAATATAAACATTTGTGAAACTGACCTGATAAGAGCAGAAAGAGTAAAAGAATCCTCATGATGACCACCGCTGTCCGTCCGTCTGCAGCTCCAAGATCTCTCTGAGCTTTCATTAACATGTTGTTGACGTGTGTGCGTGACAGACTTTGTGTTTTACATTGAAAATAACATTCAAAGAGCGTCAGCAGACATTAATGGGTGGAGCACACAGAACATGAAACATTGAACTGAAGAAATGTTTGATTTCTGTAAAGCTTCTTTAATCCATGTTTGCTTTATGATCAAAATGAAGTATTATAAGTGTTTGATCTTTTTTTGAACTCTTGAGAGCAGAAAAGACTGAACTCGGACGGACACAAAAAACAATGCGTGCTTTATGTTTAAAAAAAAGTGAAGCTACATTGAATTTTGTATATATATATATACGTATATACTGTATGTATGTATGAAAAGTTTATTTCCAAAATGAGATAACTCACGTTTCTCATGTTTTTTTGCATTCCAAATAACATCAGTCAAACTGCAGTTGGTTTGTTTTGATTTTAGCCATAATAACTAAAAAATACAGCTAACTACAATAAAACACAATAACAACATGATAACATAATAAAAAACATGAATTTGAAACATTTTAAAAACAGAGTTATCTCATTTTGGAAATAAACTCTTCATGTATATCAATATATATGTCATACTGGGGTCAGGAACTCAGCATTAGGCAGCACTTGTTAAAACTCAGATTTCATCATTTCATTGACATTTATGCCAGACTTATATTTATATTTGTATCTTAGTATGTGCAATCCCTGGGACCCCACGTTCTAACCACCGAGCTACACACTTCATCTCTTTTGTCTCTGTTGACAAAAACAGACGGAGAGAGTTGTGTTGATTTGAAACACTTTCATGAATTATTCATTCGAGTGGACAGAAATGTGTCTGTAAGATTGATGATGATGATGATGTGTGTTTAGTTCTGACTAAAGAGCTGAGAACTGATGATGTTAACAAACGAGTATTTAAAGCAAAACATTCTTTTACCTAAGTGACAGACCAAACAAATGATGTGCAGTGTTTAATGATGTGGGACTCTTTCTTCTGTTCCTCAGTCTTGACTTACCTCACGTGTATGATGTTTTATTCCTTTCTTGAGTTAATTATTTCAGATGAGATCCCAAGAAGAGAATTTTGAGAGAAAAGAAACAATAAAGAGATTTTTCCGCATGTTATAATTCTTATATATTTTATTTATTTACTTTAGGATGTACTGATGCTGTTGTTTGCACTTCTGGTTAGAGGCTAGCTGCTGCATTTCGTTGTCTTTGTACTCTGCATTCTAAAGATAAATCTGATCTAATCTTCAATATAATCAAATAAACATATTCAGAAAACATGTTGATCGTGGAATTGATTTTTTTAGCTACAACAATTGAAACAATTCAAAACAACTGCAGAACAAACAATATAAATCATTATAAAAATGATAGTAACTTAGTTGTCAGTCAGAGTAAAATGTTCTGAACAAATTCCACATTCTACATTGTAAAACAACATTCAAAAACATTACATTGTTGTACATTTTTACAGTGTTTATTAATTTTTAGAGTCTATTTCAAGCTCTTCAGAGCAGAAGAAATCACATTGACAGGCACAAATCATTTTCCTCAATAAACCCAATAAACTCATCACTTCATCTGCTTCTGTCTCTGTTGACATTTTTATGAAGCCCAAACTCTTACAAATTAAGTTTGATGATTGAACGCAATATACACATTTATTTTCAACTTTTAAAACATTTAACACACAGCGTATGAACTTGTCAAAGGTCCCCTGTACGTCGATATCAGACGTTCAGAAAACATCATAAAGGGCCAATATAGGGACATCTTTTCAACATGGAAAGATGCAGAAAAGACGTCTTTTGGACATATCTTTGCTCAGGGGAAGTCATAATTGTAATAAAATTACCTTTACAACACTTACTATGTGGCCGTTTTTACCCTCAAGTAATAATATTGTTAAACTAATATCAGTCTAAGTAAATAAAACACCGTGTGGTATATGTAATGCACTCTATGAGCTCGGTGCCAGTTTTATTGTTTCCACCAAACATTTAACATCTTCTTGAAGATTTCTATAGGTCTTGTCTCAGACCTCTTGTCCTAGGACCCGGACTCGAATGAGCTGGTCTCGACTACAACACTGGGCCGTTGTTCAGAAGAGTAGATCATTTGCTTAGCTTGACAACATGCACATCCGGACGTGTTGCGAATAATGATTTCATTTCAAATGTTTCATTGGAGTCTTCAAGAGAAACTTCCAAGCAGTTTTTTGTTTGATCACTGTCCATGATTGAATAAGAATTGAAATAATGAATATGGTGTAGTAGTCGCTTTAAGCTGAGAGGTGATACTTAATCTTATTTGTTGGATGCTTTCTTGATTTGAATGGATGATGTTGACAAACGAGTTTAAAGTCAAACACAGACAAAACAAATCGTCTTTAATGGTGTGTGATGGTGTCCGTCCTGTCTGCCTCCCTGCACTTGGCCTCTCCCCCCTTGGACTTCATTTCCCATGTTCCTCACAGGTCCCTCATCAGTAATCACCGCACCTGTCAGCATCCCTTCATCAGCCGGACACTGTGTAGACTCACTCCTTCTCCCCGTGATTGTCTTGTCTTAAATGTCATCTGTTTTGCTATGCTGTTTTATGTACTTTGGATTATTCACTTAAAGGGTTATATGGTATTCTTCCTCGTCCGTGGATACTCATTACAGATGGTTTTAGTGTTTAGTTGCTTTAGACTGAAGAGTCAGAGTTAGCTCAACAATTTATGTTATGATTCGTTTTAATATTTAGCTAACTTAAATATGTCCGTTCCTGCAAAGCGGATTTGTTTATATTTTGCTAGGCAAGTTGACAAGTTCACCCAACCACAAAAGTATTTATTTAATGCAGTATATTTTAGGCGTTACAGTTTGCTCCAGCAATGGCAGATCAGTGTTAGAATTAGTACACATCCTTGACCAAAAAGACACCAAAAGATCTGTCAAATAACTATTCAAACACAAAGGCTTAACATTGATTAAATGATTAGTAATAGAAGCAGGATTGCATTACCGATCTCAACTCTGAAAACACAAACATCATCAGTCATTAAAAAATCTGTTGTTTATATACCATACTTACAGATTATTATACCAGAGTATTAAAATGATTTCATGTGACTGACTTTATGTCTATTGTTGATTTTTCAAGCATGTGGTTTCAGATTGTTTATTTATGGTCATGATGACTTGACTGTTTCAGTCCAAAC
This sequence comes from Triplophysa rosa, assembly GCF_024868665.1. NCBI lineage: Eukaryota > Metazoa > Chordata > Actinopteri > Cypriniformes > Nemacheilidae > Triplophysa > Triplophysa rosa. Next base: position 39,943,619 of record NC_079890.1, read on the forward strand.
AACATTATAATAGCTTAAAGAGCAAATGAATCATCTAGAACATGAATAATGAGCATTAGAGTTTTTCCGCGTTCATTCATCTACGTTAGTGTTATAATGTGTGTGTTTCAACCAATGTTCACGCGTACTGTTGTCTGGAAACATCACGCATCATTAAACACGTCATTTGTTTCGCCCGTCACTTATGTAAAAAAGTGTTTAACTCACTTGTTAAAATCATCAGTTCAATTCTAGAAAGCATAAAAAAAATTAAAAGAAGTAGCGTCACCTCTTAAGTCTTTAGTCCTAACTAAAGCAACCAAAAACATCGCACATCATTAAACACACGTGGTTTGTTTGATCTGTAAAAGAGTGTTTAGCTCATTTGTTGGAAGATAAACAAAAATCTGTTCTTTTAAACTCCAATGACTTTGGGATCAATAGCAAAAGTTGAAAATAAAATATCAGTTTGTATTTAACACTGTATTTTAAAGTATTTACTTTATTATAATGTTTTTCTTTTACTTGACTTTTAAAATGTAAAGGTTCATATTAAGGGCATTTTAAAGAAGAGAAATGCTAGATGGTAAATCACAGATACAGTTTGATGTAAGTGTTCTGTGTGATCATAGAAATGGGATTTGTGAAGCAGTTGGTGATGTCAATGTCTGCTGACGCTCTTTGAATGTTATTGTGTGTATGAATGTAAAACACACAGTCAGTCAGTCACGCACACACACACACACACATGCTTGTATATCCCGGTGGGGACCTAAACCTGAATACACACAACACATGGGGATATAGATACATTAAGTCGACAATAATAACAACAACAATAATAAACAATAGTATTCCTTTTCACCTAAGGTAATTCAAACATTCAGATAATTGGAAAATAAAGTCCGAATCTACTCTTTGTATAAAAAGAAGCTTTCAAGTCAACGAGGAACAAAGGAGAGTTTGTCGTCACAGACAGGTGTAAAGGAAGATGGAAGGAAGAGGGGCCAGATGCACGTCGCACTTGGTGAATGTGCTTTTAACACATGGGGACTCGTGTCACTGTGGGGACCAAAATTGAGGTCCTCATGGGCACAAAAGCTAATAAATTGTACAGAACAATAGTTTTTACAAATCTAAAAATGCAAAAAGTGTTCTATGATCTTTAGGTTTAGGGATAGGGTTAGGGGATAGAATATACAGTTTGTACAGTATAAAAACATGGACTGTCCCCACGGAGATAATAAACCAGACATGTTCACACACACACACACACACACGTCAACAACATGTTAATGAAAGCTCAGAGAGATCTTGGAGCTGCAGACGGACGGACAGCGGTGGTCATCATGAGGATTCTTTTACTCTTTCTGCTCTTATCAGGTCAGTTTCACAAATGTTTATATTGTAACATGACTTTCATGAGGATGAGCTGTGTTTACGGTCATCACAGCGTGACATGAGTGTTTCATCATTCTTAGTCGGTGCAGATGACAATATGAATGTGCCATTTTAGTTTTATTGTTATATCTGATCACGATCATGACGTGTGAGCGCGTGCTTATGGACGCAGCAGGCTGAGCGGTTCTGTCCATTGCCATGGTTACCGCACCTGCACTAATATGGAGTATTTCAGTTGCGCACTGTTTGAGTTTTACTGGCGCTATCAGCCCATATAAGAGCACACTCTTCACTTTTTTCTCTACTCATAGTGTAAAAAGTACTGCTTGAAATGTCTAGTGGTTTATATTCATTGTGGTTATTTGTTGTTATTGTTTATATGCCTTTATTATGTTTTATATTATAGAAAACCACACACCTACACCCTACCATCTGGTGTTAGTCTCTAATCGGACTATCTGGGTCTACTGGCAACATAATATGTGACCCTGGACAACATGGGTCTTATGGGTCAATTTTTCAAAATTGAGATTTTTACATCATCTGAAAGCTGAATAATTAAGCTTTCTATTGATGTATGAGTTGTTAAGGATAGGACAATATATGGCGGAGATACAGACGTTTATATCTCTGGAATCTGAGGGTGCAAAAAAATCGAAACATTGAGAAAATCGCCTTTAAAGTTGTCCATCAGAGGCGCTGAAGCAGGCCATCCACTCACAAAAATAACGTTTTTATATATTTAAGGTAGGAAATTTACAAAATATTTGCAGGGAACATGATCTTTACTTAATATCCTAATGATTTTTGGCATAAAAGAAAAATCAATCATTTTGACCCATACAGTGTATTTTGGGCTTTTACTAAAAATGTTTCCCGTGCTACTTAAGACTGGTTTTGTGATCCAGGGTCACATATATGTTCTCTGCTATTGCACCTTTATAGGAGTTTGTATTGCACAGTTGAGTTTGGTTTGTGTAAGTGATTATGTATTTAAGCATCTAACTGCTTGGGGATAAAAACTGTTTTTCAGTCATTCATAATCATAATTATTCATTCTTTACACAAATATGTGTCAGAGTAAGTGGGAAAACAGGACCATTTTAAAATATGCAGACGACACTGTTAATGTTAGTGCACTTAATAGCAACGAGACTAGCCACTTCATAAAGTGGCGTGAAGAGTCTTATCTTCAACTCAACTTATCTAAGACAAAAGATATGATACTTGACTTCAGGAAAACGGCCCAACCACATGAAACTACATTTATTAAGGGTTAGAGAATAGAATCTGTGCAAGCCTATAATTACCTTGGAACCATCATTGACTCAAAATTGATCTTTGAAGCTAATTGTGAAGCACTGTGTAAAAGGAGGCATCAGCGGCTTTACTGTTTAAGGAAACTGGCTCATTTTCACATTGACAAAACCATTATGATGTTATTCTATTCTGCGTTTATTGAATCACTTTTAATATTCTCTCTGGTATCTTGGTTTGGAAACCTGTCTGTTAAGAATAGAAACTCACTGAGTCAAACTCTAGTAAATTGATTGGGGAGCCACAGTGTAGTTTAGCATCCCTGTATATTACACAGTTACAGCGTGTGACTAATTCAATTTTAAACGATGACTCTCATCCCCTGAACAATGAATTCCAACTTTTACCATCTGGATGTAGACTTGCAGTCCCGTACTGTAGAACAAAGCGGTATAAAAACAGCGTTGTGTCTGCAGCCATTACTCTGTTGAATAAGGACAGGTTTAGGTAATTATGGGTCTTTGTATTGAATGCGTGTATGTATTTATTTTTATATTGTTGTATGATGTTCCTAATCCATGCAGGTTTCAGCGATTCTTAAATTTTTTTCTTTATGTTTAATGTTTGTGATGTCTTTATATGTGAACTCACACTGCAAAACAAGTCTACCTCCGGGTACAAATAAAGTTGACATTGATCTTGACCTAATCAAACATTCATAATCATATGTAAATGTATGTTATGTAATTAACTTGAACTGAATTAAACTGAAATGGTTATCATAAATTCATTATCATTCTCTTTCAAGGGGCCCGTTTCAATAAGGAGGTTCAACCAACTCTAGGTTAAACCTTGAACTCTGAGTTGGTTTACTTAGAAATGAGAAACTTTGAGTTTTTGGTTTCAGAACAGCTGATTTGAGTTAGTTCAATGTACTCTGTGTAGGCTTACTCAGGGTTAAGTGTGTGCACCACGACTATAAAAAGCCATCATCAATGGAGCTCCGATATTATGATTCACCATGGCAACGGCGCCAAAAATGCAACATGGCGGCAGAAAGCACTTGAGAGTGAGGAACACTTTCCGCTCTGCATGCAGTGGATTTACGGATGTCCTGAAAATGACAATTAATAAATGTACCAATAAACAAACAAATTAATCATGAAATGAATGAAACAACAGAAATAAAACAGAAATAATAAAAAAATCGTCTGTTCTCACTTGCCATGAGTTCTCTAGTTACGCAAATGAGACGTCATGGTGTCTAGGACACCTGTAGGGCGTCAGAGTCTCGTGTAAAGTCAGACTGATCGCCGGTTCGAACCCTGATCTGAGCAGATTTCAGGTGGAATGGCTGCACGTCAACATTTATTTTTTATCGCTTCATTTCTGCATGTATGTCTGTATTTATTCATTTCTTTATTCATGCACTTTATTTATACACTTTATTAAGTCATTTCTCATCATCCATAGAAAATTATGCTCTGACGTAAGACACATACGGTGGCTGATGTTATTGATGTAAGGATGGATGATATATTTTGATATATCTAATTCACTGTAAAGAAGAACGGTAGAGTTTGAATATAAATGCACAGGAAATGACTAAATTCCACTCGGTTCCTAAATTGCTCTCCTGAAATCAAAGAACATCCCAATGAATGAATGCAGCGTCTTCATGAATCCTCTATAAAAGCACATATGACATATAAGTCAGTGAGATGGTCTCTGTGTGATCAAAATGTGTGCCATGAATGACTGTATTAATGAATGAGGTACAGCACTTGTGCTTTAAAAGGGGGAGGAGATGGAAAGAAACTCTGGGTTTACCAAAGAAAACCTGCTCCCAACCAGGTTAGGCTCACTATGGTTACTGACTCCGAGTATAAGTGACCTCTCCTTCAGAAACGGGCTTGAGTTACCCCGCTTTCTCAGGTTTGACATACCTCACATTCTGAAACACAAAACCCAGAGTTTCCCTCATTTCAGGGTTAATATACTCAGAGTTTTCACTAAACCTCCTTTCTGAAACGGGCCCCTGAGCTTCTTATTTATCTGCTCTATGATAATCATAAATCAATTTGACTAGAATCTTGTGTTTTGGTGGGCTTTTTGGGGGGGATATATTGTAATGAAACTCAAGCGCAGGAGTGTTTATCTGATGTGTTTTATTGATTTACAGACAGAAGAAAAGCAGACATTTGCTCATAGAATCATTCTCAACACGATTGTTCTTTTATCAACAGCGTCACTTTGTATAAAAGACTAAAGTGAACTTTTTGCTGTGTTGATCTCAAATATTAACAAGACATTTCTTCAGCAATTGTCTAGAATGTGCAGAAATCTTCTCTGGTCTCTGGTGTTGTGTTAATGTTAAAACAGACAGAAATAAGTGCTGCTTAATCCTTGAAGATACTCAAAGATAATCAGTTTAATACACTCAAAAGGAAGAAAATGTCACAAGAACGTCAATTATGTATTCAGTTCCACATTTTCCACAAGAGTTTAATCACCCTTAAAGAGAGGTGCTTCAAAACGTTCTTCGATGCCACAGAAGAACTGTTTGGTTCCATAAAGAACCTTTGAAGAACATCCGAAGAACCTTTGGTTCTTTGTGGTGAAAAAGGGTTCTTCAGATTATTAAACAAGTAAGAAAGAGATGGTTCTTTAAAGAGGCTTTGACCGAAGCTGGTTCTTCTGTGGCATCGCTGTGAAGAACCTTTAAAGCATCTTTATTTTTAAGTGTTTTTGAAGGTTTGTGTGGTATATAGACACATTCTTGTCGACTGTATGGTTCATCTACAATAACACATAACCAAAGAACTGTAGCAAACAGGGTACGAATATAGCTGAAGAAGTAGTTCAGCGGAAAATGAAAATTCTGTCATCGTTTATTCAGCCTCATGTGGATGAAAACAATGGAAGTCAATGGGGTTCAATGTTATGTTTTTATTGACATTCTTCAAAATATCTCTTGTGATCCTTTGATGTCATAAATCGATCGACTGTGCCGCGACACCGATATGAAAAGCTCGATATTAAACTCTGTCATCGTTGTTTTACACTCAGTCAGTACTCGTGTCTAAACTAGAATCAGCTCTCAAGTCTTCAGGAGCAGCAGCGGGTTGGATTGGACTGTAGCGGACCTCAGGTTCAGATCTGATGACTTTGACCGTCAGTGGTGCTCATGAAATGATCAATACACATGGTTTTGTTTGTCAAGCTGAATTGATTCTAGTTTCAGCGTAACCTTACAAAAGCCTCCCTGTCAAAATGCTGCCATCATTTTACCGGCGCTCATAATACACAAAACATATTTCAACAAATTCGCTCAGATTAGACAGTTTCTCAATGACTAAGAATCTTGGTCAAGATTTGGCTATGATTGTAAACTTTTGAAAACTTTGAAGATTCACCCTGATTTACTTCCAAGGTTGATCGATCCTTGTTTTGTCCTCTGTAGAGGAAGACCACACACAGATCGTGAGAGTGAAATCAACTCAGAATGACGTCAATGGTCCTGAAGCGATGAAAGAGATTTTAAAGAAGGTGATTCTTCTTCTTCATCCCTCTCTAAAGCGCTATAATTGTGACTTTATAAATCTAACACGAGAAATCTGTAACTTAAAAACCATTACCATATTATAAGGAAACAGCTAATAATGCAGATAACGGATGGTGGGGAACTCCACTGAAACTTGATTTTCACTCCTGTTAGTAAATACGTGTCATCACGCTTGCAAGCAAACATTTGATTAATTCCTAAATTCCCAGTGAAATTAAAATGAACAATGCTTATTTTTTCATGAAATATTGCAGCGTTTATAGTAAATAGTTGATCAATGTGGCTCATTCTCTTTTTAAAATTTGTGTGCCCTCATAATCTTCAATTGAAATCTGAAAAAGCACTTCCTTCCTGTAACGACTATCCATTTTGAGATGAAATATGTTAGACAGCTTGGGCGGAGCATCCGTTAACTCCTCCCCTTCAACTGTCAGTCTGCTGCCAGTTCCATTTCAACATGCAACGGCTGTTTTTACACATCCAATCAAATCGCAGAGAAAGACAAAAGCCACACCTTTTATTTTTCTCATTTCAATCAGAAACGCGTCAAAATACAGAAGTAAAAACGATCGCAACTTCCGGTTCACTGGGACTAGAGATGTAACGATTCACCGTGATCCGGTTGAAAATCGCTTATACTGTATAAGCCATGATTCAAGCCGGTTGAGAGATTTGAATCGCAGTACATGTTTTGAACAGCAGGGGCCGCTGTGTTTACTGCAAACTTGGAAAATGTGGATATGCTGATATTTCTTAAAAATACAAAAGTCCAAGAAAAGCTCTTGTTTATTTTAAAGAGACGTTTGACTCCGTTTTTATTTGATTTGGAAATTTTTTTAAATTGCAGTTTAGTTTTGTTATTTGACATTTTCCAAAGAAATGTGCAGCATTTGAGAAATAATAAAAGGGCAGTTGTTCATTTCTAATTAATCTCAACTCATTTTGTAAAAATAAACCATGAATAAATCGTAGGGTGAGATCAGTAACGTGAATCGCATCGTGAGCTGAGTGAATCGTTACATCCCTAACTGGGACTTTGAATTCCTATAGCACAGATACGTCTGTTAGATGTCTGCTAAAGATCTGGAAAACATCTGCTGTGTAAGAACATCTGACAAACGTCTCAGAAAAGGCAGTTTGACATGGGCTACATTCAACATCATAAACATCATCTAGATGTCTGCAGGACATGTGACGGAGCAGACTTATTGCCGATAAGCAAACAATCAGAAAATACATTTTGCAGATGTAAATGCAGACATCAATAGACTCCTTTAAAATAGATATGTGCTATCAGGGATGATAAAGACATTTTTCATTTTACATAATCTAAGAAAAAAGCATATTTAAAAATCGAATCGCTCTTGCAATACTATCGCCCCATGCCTGACTAACAATAAGAAACTGTCCAGACCTGAAGCTTTATTTCCTTGAACTTTTATTAAAAAAAAACAATTTATGATTAAACAATACAAGACTACCAAGCCAGAATGAGCGAAGACGTATTAAAGAAAACAAAAGTTTACACAGAGTGCGTTTGTCCCCTCAAATGATAGAACAAAGAAACGAAACAATCAATATGCACTAATATAAAAGCACATGAACAGGACCTGTCCATTCATTCAGATGAAGAGTCTGATCTAACACTCTTAACATGTACCACATTTACTGCTGTAGAAAAGCGTTCCACACACACACACAAACACACTCGTGATGAAACTTAGCGCAATGAAGGAAAGCAGTAAATACAGACGTGTGAGCGCTGGATTCTTCCACTACTGTAAAACACTCATCAGCACTAACCAACGCTATATACACCAACCCCAGCGCATGTGTGTGTGTGTGGAAGACACGGGAGGGCAAATAAAAGAGGATTGTGGGAAATTGATTTGGCAGTGTGTGTGATATCTAATGTCGCCTCTTCTTCTTGCTGCTGGGGGGCGGGGCTGATGAACGGCCCTTCCTCTTCCTGTTCGAGCTTGCCGTTTCCTCTACATCCTCATACTGACTCTCTCGATCCGCTAACACAAAGAATGGATGAAAATCAACTTCAGGTAACATAAAACCGCTTAAAAGAAATACTGTGTAATGAAAAAATATTTTAAAAATATTGTGCCCATCTCAGTGTAAAGCTGCAGGTTATGCATTTATCTTTACATGTTGAAAAACAACCGACATTTCCCACAAAATCTGACTTGACAACTCGACGTATAAATTGTTATTGTAAGCTTTTTATTTTTGTTAAGGTTGTTCAGTGTTCAAAACTGATAAAGTACTTGTTCAATAACATATTTTTGGTTCGGTAAAAAAAGGTTACGGTTGCAGCTTTAAAACACATGAAACACCATTAATGATCGAATTCAGATGAGTTTCGTCCTGACCTTTCCGGGCCTCTTCCTCCAGCTCATCCCAATCTTTCCCGCTCTCCTCCTCACTGCCGAGAGATGCGCTGTAATCTGAAATATCACAAACGTCAAATATCAAACTGTGAAAACAGATGTTCTGCAAGATTCCACATGGATGCGGGTGACAGAGAGACTGGCATAGTCCGATTGTTTCTACAAACCTGAAGCCTTGCTGTATTGTGTGTAAACGGCATTATTAAACAACGCATCACCTTTGTCTTCAATATCATGAAGCCTTAAAATCATTTATTTACCCTAAAAAGCAAGTCGATTAAAAAAGTTCACAACTCTGATGAAAAAAAGAGAGCGTCTTGAAAGGGATACTTCACCCCAAAATGAGAATTCTGTCATCATTTCCTCACCTTCGAGTCGTTCCAAATGTGTCTAAATGTCTTTGTTCTGATGAACGCAGAGAAAGATATTTGGAAGAATGCTTATGACCAAACGGATCTTGCCCCCCATTGACTCCCATAGTAGGAAAAAGTGCCCAGAACTGTTTGCGGTCCTACATTCTTCAAAATATCTCTTGAGTTCAACAGAACAAAAAAACGATAAAGTATTTTTTACTACTATGGGAGTCAATGGGGGGCAAGATCCGTTTGGTCATAAGCATTCTTCCAAATATCTTTCTCTGCGTTCATCAGAACCAAGACATTTAGACACATTTGGAACGACTCGAAGGCGAGGAAATGATGACAGAATTCTCATTTTGGGGTGAAGTTTCCCTTTAAAAGAATCCCTGAACCGATGATCCTGCTTGAAATGTTGAGCCGTTACCCGAGTCTTCTGTTTCTGAGGAGTAATCTTCATCACTGTCCTCCTCTTCCTCCTCCTCTTCATCAGCTGAAGGGTTAAAGGTCTCGTCCTCAATCTCTGACTCCGAATCTTCCTCGGCTCCGCTTCCCTGACACGTCAACAACAGAAACGCTCAAAAACAACCGTGGAAGACGTGTATAGACACTTATGACATCACAAGAGTGTCAGTGGAGAGGTCTCACCTCGCTCTCCGGGTCGAGGAAGGACCAGCCGCCCTGCTCGAAGAACCCTTCAGGGTCATCAACAATAGTCTTCATGATCTTCGTCCAGTTCAAAGACTGAACGCCTTCTGTGTACTTGATATCACACGAGCTGGAGACAGACCGAGAGATTTTAGACTGTAGCCTTTGTTTGAATGTCACCTTACTGTTTGATGTAAAACACTTGGTCAATCCCGTAAGCACACACAATATCACACTACGGTATCTTTAAATTGAAGCTCTTCACCTCTTTCGTCACGCATGTGTGCACAGTTAAAACACAACATTAAACATGAGACGGCGCAGATCTGTTGAGTTTGGGGGGCGGAGCTTACTTGAGCCATTCTTTGATTGGGTCGAGGGAGTTGACGGGCACGGCGTTGATCATGGTGACTTTCTTGTTGTAGTCCTTGTAAACGATGACGACGTCGAAGTTCTTCAGGTGAAACTGAACTCGCTCGAAATGAACCAACTCCAACTCATCCAGGGTCACCACGAACGGAGGCTACGAGAGAGAGAGAGAGAGAGACAGGTGAGATGGAACCAGACAGAGTGAGTGAGACAGAGTGAGTGAGTGAGTAGAGACGGGCAGACACACACACACACACACACACACGGACACCAAGAGAAGAGCGACTGTGTCCACACTGCACACACAATCAAGTGTTTTTCATCTCATGTCCAAACTATTCACACTTCACAGAAACATTCTTCCCCCAGTTTACAAACTTCCACACAGACTTTAACCAGTTTCAACAAAAGGTTTCATACATACTGGGAGAAAACTCATGAAGCTCAAGTCCTGCCACTACCAAAGAACAACCAGCACAACACAACAGGGTTGTTCCTGGCTCAAAATGAGGCGGAGGTGGTGCCATCCTGATCTTGTACACACACACGTAGGCTATACAATGATGTACGTCATGTTAACTTAAGAAAACACACAGCCGCCTCAGTGTGCTGAATACAAAACAGCGCCTCCACTGTGGCCTAATGTCGCCACTGCAGTTACAAATGACTGCATGTCTGTTAAATGCACGCAGCATTTCTTCTGAAGACTCACAACACAGTTTTGGCGAGAGCCTGAGGCGGCCGCCTCCCAGTTCTCTGTGCAGGAAAACCCCTGATAACACAACATTGACACAAACTGACACTATATGACAGGATCCTGTCACCCTCACTGAGAACTGTCATCAATACTTTGCTCTTTTTCTCTTTATATTGAGATGTATATAGATACTTTTATTTGATTTTGATCTTAATCTGTATTTGTGCATGTTTATATTTAATTTTCCTGCGCTTTGGAAATGTAAACATTTGTTTTATCATGCCAATAAAGCTTCTTTGAGTCTTGAATCTTGAGAGAGCGAGAGGTGAGACGGAACCAGAGAGAGAGAGAGAGAGAGAGAGAGAGAGAGAGGCACAAGGGATGAGAGGGAGTACAGGTGAAGTGCGTCTCACCCATTCAGTGACGTTACAGAGGGCGCTGGACGTGGGCTGCAGCAGACAGGTGCTCCTGTAGGGGGCGCCCTGAAACCTACAACACCAACACCAGTCAAAGCGTGCAGATACACATACAGCTGTGTATGCTCTTGACACACACTCACCCGAGGTCTCTGAACGGAACCTCAAACTCCAGCTCCTCTTTGGTCAGCGACTCCACCTTCTCGATGAAGTTTTTGAAGGCAGACTTGAGTTTGTGTCTCATTTCTCGCTCCATCTGCTCGGCGTAGAGGTCGTCGCGGTCGTGCATGTGCTGGTGTTTGCCCAGATCCGTGGTGATCTCGCCCACCTCCGTGTAGAACTGCACGTCCGTGTGTCGCTTCTTGCCGAACATGATGGCGTTCTTGAGGTGGAAGTGCAGGACGATGATCATCTCGCCGTCGCAGGGCTGGAAAATGGCGTGCTTGATGTTGTTGTACAGGATGTCCACCTTGTCTCCGCGCACTGACGTGAAGCGGAACCCTGGAGAGAGAGACACGAGGAATCATTTCCAGAACATCACGTCAGCCGCAAGGCTTGGTAAAGGAATGTCAGACAGACCGTTGGTGTGCGCCTCCAGCGAGCCCTGCATCCTCTTCTGGGCGATGTTGGGCCGGATGTAGAGGTCTTTGAGTTTGGGGTTGCTGCGGTTTAGGTTGATGACGAGCGAGTCCTGTTTCACGATGCCCTCTTTCTCCTTCTCCTCGGCCTCGCGGGTCTTGTAGCGCTTCTGCACCTCCTTTATGATACGGAAGGCGTTCTGCAGGTTGGTGGAGGGGACGGAGTGATCGCCGGGGGATTTCAGGTTGGACGCGCGGTACGTACTGCCGGAGAAACACAGGCAGAAAATAACAAACTCACACCAGATATATTACACAAGTACACAGAGAACAGTTCAGAGAGATTACTTCAAAACTATGTCCTTATACTCCCCTCATGTCAAACCTGTATGAGCTTCATTCTCATCCACAACACAAAATAAGATCTGCTGAAGAATGTTCATAATCAAACAACAGCATTTCTCAAAATATCATCTTTTGTGTTCCAGCGAAGAAAGAGTCACGTACGGGTGTACAAACACATGTGGGAGCATAAATGATGACACAATTTTTGCCAACTATCCCTGTAAAGCAGAAATCCTGCTGAGCTCATCTTACATCTCTTTGACAAACGTGGCCTCTGGATTGGGGAAGATGTTTCCCTCGTGACGTCCCAGCGAGCTGCCCGGTACAAAGAAGTTTATCCTCAGGTACGTGTAGTCTCCTTCAACAGACATACTGATGTTCTGCACGCACGCACAAACACATACAGACACAAGTGCACACACGCAGACGAGCGCACGCACACACACACACAGATGGGTGCACGCACACACGCAGACAGGAACACGGGCACGCAGACGCACACGCGCAGACAGGCACGCACGCACGCAGACAGGCACACGCACACATGGGCACGCAGACGCACACGTGCACACACGCGCAGACAGGCACACGCACACACGGGCACGCAGACACACGCACACACAGGCACGCAGACGGGCACGCAGACACACGCAGACGCGCACGCAGACAGGAACACACACACACAGACACAAGCAGAGAGGTTCAGTGTTGGTGTTTTTAAGCCAAAACAGAGTGACGGGTCAATAAATCAGCTGATATCTGACATTTACGATCAATAACTGAAGATAGATATTGTGAATAAATATGCTTTCAGGCAAATGAAAACCGATTCAGTGTTTCGTCTTACCTTGATGGTTGCGATGTGAAAAGGTGTTGCGATGCCAAACACGGGCATTATGACAGTCTCGTATTTCTTATCGATGTAGATCTTCATATCTCTGATGTCCTTTTCCCGGGGCATCTGGGACACGTTTTTATACGACACGTTTGACTTGCGGGCTCTAGGGAGGGCGACACAGGGTTATGTTTCACGTCTCTGTTGCTATGGTGTTTATAACAGCGTAAGATATGAGCAAAGACACGTTAAAATACAACAAATAGAAATGACAATGAAATAAAGTACACATGAAACCGAAATAACATACTTCTGAATCTGCTGTCCTCCCTTCTGCTCCGTCAGACGACGCTTGGCCTCCTCGTTCATCTGATTGGCCAGTTCTTTCTGATGGGCCCGCCTCTTCTCCTCTGCCGTCATCTCATTCTAACCAATCAGAGTGCAGCGATCGAACACACAATATTCAGAGTGATGTTTCTTACACTTCTTATAAATGTAAAAAAGGGAAAGCGCACATACTCTGGTTCTGTCTGTCAGCAGGGCGGCGCCGCGAGCTCCTTTACCCAACAGCTCCTCTGCGTTATCTTCATCCTCCTCATCATCATCTTCATCATCGTTCTGTAGACGCACACAAGAGAAACAGAGTCCATACCTTCACGAGAAATTCAACACGAACAGAAAAAGTCAAACGGCACAAATTCATATGAAATTACAGACGGATTGAAATACCTTGAGGAAAATTCCCACGTTTTTGATCTTCTTTTTGACGGGTGTGAGAACGGTGGCTTGATCGTCCTGTGACACGCAACACAAGTTTTAGTTCAGGAAAAGAAACAGCAGACAGAGCTCGGCAGAAGCTAGAACGCATCTCTCTCACCTCATTGATCTGTACCGTGTCTCCAATGAAGAGCGCATATTTCTTCTGCTCATCCTTCTTTCCCTCTTTGTTGATCATATCAGAAAATCCCAGACTGACGCTGAAAACCATTCCTACACACACAACAGTTGTCAAACTAGGGACGTAACGACTCACTGTGAGCCGGTTGAAATCGATTATAATATGTGATTATGTGATTCCAGCTGGTTGAGAGAGAAGCCCCTGTCTGCAGATCGAGGAGGGGCTACATGAGTTGCTCCGCCCACAAGCCTTTTCATTGGTTAGTGGCAAAGTAACGACATTTACACTCTGGTCCGTGGTAATGCACCTTAAAGGGTAACTCCACCCAAAAATGAAAATTCTGCCATTAATTACCCTCAAGCAGTTTAACATCTGTAGGACCTTCAATTTTCCCTAAAACACAAATGAAGGTAGTTTTGGAAGCTTTCTGACTCCTCCTTAGATTGCAACGCAACCAATCTTCAAAGCGCTGAAAGTGCTTATAGACATGGTAAAATTGTCCACGCGACTCCGGTGTTTCAGTATAAATTAAGTTAGAAGTAATTAAATGATTTACTGTACTACTGCATTTGGGCAATTCCAGCATTATGGATGTGACATAAAAACACTCAAGAGAATGCTTTTGTTACCTATTCACAGAACATCAAATAGTTCAATCAAATAGAACAAATTTCATGTGTTCATTTATGAGGAATAGGGGTGGGTGAAAAAATCGATTCACAATTCAGTCCTCTAGCGATTCTTATCGATTCACAGATTTACAAAAATCGATTTTCTAGTTAAAATAACAATTGGGGATGTTGTCGGAACAAAAAAGGCGGAACTTTTTTGCGAGAGCGGTGCGGCACCCGGACAGTCGAGAGACCGCACACCTTAAGCTCAGCAACAGTGATGGCTGGGCTAAAAGAAATACACCCGTCCCATTTTTAGCGAGGGCAAGTTTTTGGAAATACTTCGGATTTGATCAACTCTATGGTAAGAAGGAGCTTGACAAGTCGTATGCAACATGCAAGCTTTGTAAAGCGAAGGTGAAGTAATTTGAGAACACTAAACGTAAAGACTCGAATAGGAATCAAATCTAACCTCTTCACCGGCGCAGCCCTTTTTGAGCCTACACGTGAAAACCCTCTGTTGGCACTAAAATGGCTGTAACTCATGAATTCTTTTTGAAAGAAGAAAATTAGCACAAAAAAAGGTAAGTGATTGTTTATGTTTATTGTAATAAAAAAACTATAAAAGCTTTGTTTTTCTTTTATAAAAAATACATTTAAAATAATTACGGATCAGCCCCAAAATTTCATAAGTCAAAGTCTCAAGGATCACCAATTGTTGTATCAAGTTTGGTCTTGATAAATCAAATTTTGATGCGTCTGTGAGTCCACTAGGGGGCCATATGCTTTCCATTGGTTTTAACACTTGATCTGAAATTTGACCACAACAGACATTGAGATGCTTTTTTTACTTTTCCAATTAACAGACAATGAAAAATTACACAAGCACAGAAACAAAATAAAAACAATAAATTTGTATGAAACTATACTGTGAGAAGGGAAGGGACATAAACCTTTTTAAGCCCACTCTTTTAAAAAAAGAAACAATTACTCTTCCTACACACATTATTCTATTAAACGGTGATGAAATATGTTTTCTAGAGACTTTCCAATGATATAATGTTTGTCACAATAAGATAAGAATTCACATGCAAAATCTCTAAGTAAATCAGCTGTCCCGGATACGGGACGGCGCCAGTTAAGGGGCTAAACATATATCACATCTAATTTTGAGAAATAGTTATAAAAAAAATCGAAAAACCGTGAATCGATTTTTAATCAAATCGTGACCCCAAGTATCGATATGAATTGAATAGTGAGGTACCAAAAGATTCCCACCCCTAATGAGGAATATGCACCGTTATGGATGTGACAATCCTGAAAATGGCACTTATCAGAGTATGAAAAATCATGCACTAAAAAGAAAACATATGCTATGATAACTTGAAGAGACACCTCACATCGGTGTTTGAATCACTAAACTGTCGCCTTGGAATGATAAGGTTCTATCTGCAGTCCGAGTAGTTTTGAGATATTGAGCTTTAAAGTTTTTGCACTTCATATAGCCAAAATGATATGAGGAAGAAATCTCTTTTATACATGAAAAAGACAGAGACCCTTAAAGCGGCAGTCCGCAAGTTCTTTTGAGTAAAAATGAACTAAAACCAATTATTGAGCAAGTACATGAAAGAACGGTGTTTAAAACTGTGTCACTACCCTTGCTGGATTCACCACGGAATGCTTGTAATAATGGTTTGTAATTTGCCCTGTCGGGTCGACTTTCCCTGAGATCCTTATATGGTGTCTTTCGTCTGTGCGTCATTTCGTCACATTCATACACAGAACGAAGAGGATCCGGCTGCTTGCCCGCATGTGGATGCTGCGGGTGACGGGTAGCATTGTACACAGACATTTTTAAACCAAGAAATACGAAGTGATGAGAGTTTACAAAGAAAAATGGAATGTGATACGACTGGTGTGAAAACAAGAATTAATATCGGCAGACATGGATTATTTCTTCTGAACAGAACAGGTAAGACATTTATACATTTCAATAGACAACACAAAAAACCGTAGCGCACTTGCTGTGTTACAGACGCGTAACGTTACACCGTTTCATCGGTTGTTCTTTCTCTCTTTGCAATGTTTATTATGATAAATGTAACTTAAGCCCTATTTGGACAGGATTAGCATTATCTGGGGACCTTGTGTGATTTAGAAATGCCCTCCCCACATCTGTGTTTCATGTGGCGCACACGCACGGGAAGTGAAGCCTGTGATTTTACTCAAATTTAGACTTATTTCCCAGACATGATGGCAAGGCTTTGCGGATAGTTTATGTATATATATAGTTGTATGGTGTAGAATGATATATGACCGTACTGTCAGCATTTGAGACCTGCCGTCACGTTCGATGATCTTCTGTCCGGTTCGCGTTACGGGAGTTTCCATGAGAAATAACAAAACAGGAGACTCCTGGCCAAACCGGCTGTTTTGCGCTATTTGGGTCTGTTTATGTTCTTATTTGTTTCGTGTTATATCATCTGCCATGTTATCTGTTATGTTTATTATGCGCTACTGATGTACAGTGAAGATTCTCACCGGTGCACTGTCACAGGCCACACGTGACGTACGACTCAAAACATCAGACTCATCCGCGCAGTTGAGAAGTGCCGAATCACAACTCACCTAAAGAAAATATCTCTGCACATCACCTGCAGTAGCAATTACAAACAGAGATGGCGACAAAGAGCCCATTCTTACGGCCTGCCACTTTAAAGCGACAACAAGCCACTTTTGCTCACTGTTGCCCCATGTGGTTGATAAGCGGAATTGTCTGTATGCAGTGTCGTAAAAACTGTCGCAAAGATTTCCTGCTGGCAGCTCAATACACGCGAGTTTGTTTACAAAGCCGATGGACCCGGCGGACCCAGATACGCTATGAAAACAGCGCATAGCATGTTTATATATATATAACGACAACATTAGCCTACTCAACGACTGAACTGTTCAACATTTACGTGGTTTACTGGTCTGACCTAAAGAATCTGCTACTTTTTACCACAACACATTTATTGTTTTTATAGTCTTCATTTACAAGCACTACACACATTCATGACGAGACACGACAACATGCTAGCTATCGACACCGGCAACCATATATTATCTCTCAGCTACCTTACGATTATAAAGTGTGAACCGGTGGCGCGCCAATGACACAGACTAATAACGAATACGTTCAAAAGTACAGGACAATAACAAAAAATGTACAAGTAACACTTACAAATCCAGGAGCCGGACCGCTAGGTCCGGCTCCTGGAGACCGCTAGGCTCCTGGAGACCGCTAGGTCTCTATCCGTTTTGCAACCAGTTGCCTCTTGCTGCTCGCGCCACCGAGTGTAAGCCCGTCCGATATTGATTCGTGACCGGCCTCGTGTCCGATCACTCTCTCGCTTTCTTTTCTTTGCTTCCTCCGACAAAACCCTTTTTGGTTTTTTTTGGCTGGCTTTGCCGTGGTGATGTTTTGGTTCATTTTGTCTTACTGTTAGCTCTGCTGTTGGCTAACTTCTCCCAGGCTACGAGTAAAACGTGACGTATGCCGTAAAGCAGGGGATAAAATTCGTCCAGTTAAAAGTTGACTTACCACTTAAATAATTTTAGAGACGTTATTTTAAGGTAAAAAAGTTGCTCATTGTTGCTTTAATGTATTCCAAATATACAATATCAACATTTTCTGAAATGTGTAAATGGGGATGTTTGGAACAGGTCAAACGCAGATAGAACCTTCTGATTCTGAAAAATCACTTTCAGTTTAGAATGATATGGTTCTATCTGCAAAACATTCATTAAAGCAACACATTTTCAAGCAACAAACTATTTACTTATAACTTTTGTTAAAACATGAAATTAGGGTATAATAATGTGTAAAAAAAGTCCGTTTACATGGTTTTTTAGAGATGAGTATGGCTGAAAACACAATGTTTATTGTTGTAATCAAGACTCTTGATGTTGTTGACTATTTGGCATTAACTGCATTATGAGAGTCTATGTAAACACAGGTATTAGGAAGCTAGCGCTGCTGGGTAGTCTTGCGTCTATAAATGTAAAAAAATTATCTCCTCAACAAAACAAAAAATACTGTCGTTTGAGCTGCTCTCGTTGACAAGAGTATCAATAAAACAGTCAACCTTGAGGATTCTTTTAAACATTGGTTTGTGTTGTACTGTGTCCTCAGATATTCCCGTCACTGAGGAGTCCGGTCACATGACAAAGAAAGCTTATCCTGATTGGTCCTCTTGAGTGCATTCAAAGTGCTGATTGGCTATTGCAGATAGAACCTTATGGCACCAAATTATAATTCTCTTGTAGATAGAACCCTTTTGTTTTCTTAAAAAAGGTCCCAAGATGTACACATTTAAGAAAACAAACATGGCATAATGTAAATAAGTTGTCACAGAATAAGAATATGTGAATAATTTAATTTTGACCAAAATGTCAGGCGACGAAATGTTGATATCTGTGCTGTTCGGATAGTAAAAACCTTTGGTAAAAACTATTTTTTCATAGTAGTGTTGACATTTTCATGGAATTGCCCATTTCCTGTTTACCGTGACGTCAACGTGGTTACTTTGCCACTAACCAATGAAAAGGCTTGAGGGAGCGACACGGGTAACCCCTCCCTAGGGTTAGACACGCCTCGATCTGGTCTGCAGACATGTGTACTTGGGTTGAGATGTTGTTTGAATCGCAGTATATGTTTTGAACAGCAGGGGCCGCTGTTTTTAATGCAAACTTTGAAAACGTGGATATGCTGCCATTTCTTAATGTAAAAAAATCTAAGAAAAGCACAAAGTCTTTTGTATTCACTTATTTGATTTGGAATTTGTTTTAAAATTGAAGTTTAGTTTTGTTGTTTGACACAAAATATATTTTTATTTTAAAAGAAACGTGCAGCATTTGAGAAATAATAAAAGGCAAGTTGTTCATTTCTAATTTCTCAACTCATTTTTGAAAATAAATCGTCTGGCGAGATCAGTATCGTGAATCGCATCGTGAGCAGAGCAAATCGTTACATGCCTACAAACAACACACGTTAAAGCAGTCGTTTACTACAAAAATATGTCCACATTTACTTTCCGTAGTATTTTTTATTCCAACGGGGACTGATGTTGAAGTGAACGACTGCTTTAACGTTAACACTGAAAACCATTCGCGCTATTCTGTAGTTGGATTTGAACAAAATGCAAGATGAATTTGGACAATTTTAAATTGTGCGAAATTCATGTTTGATGATGTGGATAAAACCAGACAGTTTTATTGCCAAAGAATTCGCACGTACCTCTTTTGAGTCTGTATTGGTTTTTTGCTTTCAGGACGAGAGATCCTTCTCTGAACTCAATCCCCATGGCGAACCTGCAGCACATAGCCAGTGCCTTGTGTTATTTATTGTGTCGATTCTTTACACCCCAAACATCATTTACACACGCCAGTATGAATGTTGTGTCTAACTAAAAGTTGCCATCGTGACAGGACTACGCAGCACACAAACACTCGCAGACTTGACGTACCCGATGTTTTTGGTGAGCTTGTTGACCAGTTCTGGTTTCTCTTTCTTGACAAACTCCAGGACAGTGCTGTAGGCGTCACAGAGCTTCACACCTGCACATCATAAGACTCATTCAAATACACTTCATACACACACACAATCACGCTCTTTATTGTGCTCACCGTGTTTCAGCTCTTTGAGGAGCTCCTCCTCCACCTGTAACAGGAAGTTGTAATTGTCCTGCATTTCCTGTGGCGGGTCCACCATGAGCGTCCGCACCAGATTCGAGCAGTAGGACTTGTAACGGATGCCCATCGCACAAGTTATGGCTCCAAAGTGCATGGGATTCTTATCACTGAGATAAAGCAGAACCGATCACTGTAAACATCATCATCATCATCATCATTAAATCTACTGAAGGATGTTGTCATGGTTACTTCAATACTCACCTGACGACGCTGAATTTGAGACTGTAAATTCCTCCGCTCTGAATGATGGGTGGGTAGCACATCTCCACCGTGGAGGGGTCGACGCCGCCTAAATACTTCCTCTCCTCGATGGCCTTCTCCACAGACTCCGCCAGACGACTGTGTTTCACTTTCTGTTACAGACATGGAACGGATAGTGAGGAGAAACACGGCTCTATACATCACATCAAGTCTCTGGATTGTTTATGATGACTGCACGCAGTCCGGCCGGTTTTCATGTGCCATCGGTCAAAGCGACCGCGTGAATATCGGGCAACAAACCTCGTCCGCGTCCACGATCTCCATCACTCGCTCCTTGAAGAACTTGGTGAAGACGTCACTGGTGATGGCTGAGGCCTTCTTCATGAGCGCCAACTCTCCGTCCTCCTTCACCGCCATAGTGTACGCCACAACCGTACTGATGTCCACCTGACCAACACAACACACACATGAATAAGCAACCGTGTAGTCGAGGATAACATCAAATCAAAACACAGCAAGTCATAAAGTTTGTTTTTCTATCATTTAAAACTGTGTAAAGCGCATCTTTCTGTTAGAGCTGCATGATTAATCATTAAAAGATCGCGATTCTCATTCATGAAAATCAAGGATTCTCGTGTGTCTATTATAGACATGTGCCCGGTTAACTGCGGTTACCACCAAATCCTGCTGAAACCGAGCTGGCTGCGATAATGCAAGGTATCGATTATTTTATTGATGCGTAGCTTGTGCGTGAAGCATGGCTCTGGGATCAGTAGGAAATGCTGCTCGATCTAAAAGCAGTGCGAGTTTGAGTCGCTTATAACGTGCATTTGAAAAAGCAACACCCGTCAAACACGATCATTATAAATTTATTATCATGAAAATACCTGAGGAGGCTTGAGTAACAGTGATAAAAACATGTCCTTACGCATTTCCTAGAACTACTTGTGTTATGGTCTTCTTCTGCAGTGCGTATTTGGAGTTTCTGCACGAGAGCGCCCTCTGGCTTTCGGAAGCAGCATCATTTTACCGTACTTCACTCACAAGTTGTGCATAAATCACGTGATATTTATTTTCGGTTAACCGGGCATATGTCTAGTCTATTACCATACACCTCTGACTAAAATCATAACGCTTCGTTCTGTGCTGGTGCAACCGCTAAAGTAGAAAGCATGATCATCATTAGGAATGAAACGACATCACAAACAATTTGATTGGATGTGTAAAAACAGCTGTTGCATTGATTTTGAAATTAGACTGACAGTTGAAGGGGAGGAGTTAACTGATGCTCCGCCCAAGCCGTCAAGTTTACGTCATTTCAGGGCGGAAGTGCATTTTCAGATTTTAAGTGAAGATTATGAAGGCACACGAATTTGAAAAAGAGAATGAGCCACATTGATAAAATGTTTACAATAAACGCTGCAATATTTCATGAAAAAATAGGGTTTGTAATTTTTCATTTCACTGGGACTTTAACCACTATAGTTTACCTGTGCTGGTATTCGTTGCAGAAATTCTCTCACTATACTTACTGTTGGTTAACCATAAAATATGTAATCATTTTGAAGCAAAGTTACTTACCTAAATAAACCTCTAGTAAATGACGTATTACTTTTAGAATCGTAAAAGAATCGCAATCTCTATTTGTAACAAAAGAATCGTGATACTCAATTTATCCAGAATTGTGCAGCTCTACTTGATATGTTTTCTATAATTATCCTTGATGTGCTTGAATAGTCTGAGAGAATAAATGTCAACAGGTTGTTATTACAGTAGTCTTCCAAGAATTGTACAGACGTTATTTTTGATATAGAGATTGATTTGATGTTTTGATTTTTGAGACCGAGACGTAATAAACCTGGACGCTGGTTAAGACTGGGTAAATTTGTTTCACAAACATTGTGGTTCATTGCTAAAAGAGACTTGAAGAAGTGATTCAAGCGTCACTGACCCGCTCCAGGCCATCGGCCGTGATCATGTCGCTCCAGCTCTTCATGTATTCTCCGGGGAACTTATCCTTGATGAACACACCCACCGCCTTGCCTTCTTTACTGCCACGGATGGCTTCCATCATCTTCTCAAAGTTTGCCTTGTTGCTCTCGCTCTGTCAGTGTGAGAGACGGAAACAAAAGTGCGCCACGTTCACACGGTGTCGTTAAACCAAACCATATCCACGACTCATCCACACAACCCTGGGAGCGCACAGACACTCCTCCCATTACAACAGCATCAGAACTTAACGTTTACTGTTGCTAGGCAACACATATACAGTAAGACACGGCAGTACCTTCTCCCTGACCAGCAGTGTGATGGGAGGAACTCCATTGGCGTTCTCGTTGCCTTTGGTGACCACCACCTGCTTGAGGAACTCGACTTTCTTCTTACTGGCCAAGAACACGATCTTCGTCTCGCAGAAGACCATTATAGTGTCTGTGAGCTCGTATCCAAACAGCCACGTCTGTGGGAACAGAACACATGACATGCGCATCACATGTGAAGCGTTAAACACGCTCCGTGACGTGTTCCGTGCTGATGAATGTCATTCACCTGAAGGGCTGTGGATTTGGCGTAGACGATTTCTTCATCCACGCCCACAGACACCATGATAGCGTCCACCTTCCCAAACTCATCTTCACCTTTCTGTGAGAGAAACACACAGTGTCGCTGTCACTCTGCTATGAAAGCGCACATACATCTGGCAGACGTCTGCATTTACATCTGCAAGACATTGTTTGCTCATCTGCTGATGTGTATGATTTAGAATGGATGTAAATCCGCTCTCTCCAAGATGTTTAGCAGATGTTTTTACACAGCAGAGGATTTAGGAGATGTACTACAGACGTAAAGACGTCTCCACTATGTATCGCAGACGTCAAACAGATGGAGTGTGCTACAGTAAACTGAAGTACAATTCCTGGTTTTGAAGCATACTAAAGTAAATATGAAAGTAGACCATTATTCACTATAGTTTATATGACGGAGTACTGTAGTACACATGAACAAAACTTATTGAAGTACATCTACAGTATACAACAGCGTGGGACATGTTCTCATGCTTGTTTAAGGTCAAGTTTGTTGCAGTTTAGGTATCATATATGGTCATCATAATAGTTAACGAGCAACAGTTAATAAAAATGAGACAAAACGGCTAAAAACAAAACTGCATACACATATAGGCTACATTACAGAGTATTCTTCTCAAATAAGTCGTCGCGTTAATGATAAAACCCTTTAAAAGCAATATTCTCTCCTCAGCCATGCCATCTTATGCCTTAACTTTTATTTTCAAGTACAACCATTTAAACACAGACGAAGTCTGCTGTAATGTGAGCTAGCACACAACAACACACTCACATCAAACTCAAACTTACGTGACAACATCCGAAAACGCACAACTAGACGCGAAAGTCTTTTTATTTTCCTGACGAGAAAATGCTCAAATGATGATCGATGAGAAACGGCGTGAAAGCAGCTCGCGCCAACATGCTAACGCAGGCTAGCCGCCGATGCTAATCGCACATGACGTTATTAAAATCATCACGAACATCACACGTGTGATTAAAATATCAAGTGAATCACAACACGAGCTGTCAAATAGACACGAAGCCGTTAAAGCGGGTGTTCATTTAACGGCTGTATGGAAATGAGGCCTGAAGTGTGCATGTGTTTGATTCTCTTCAGCATCTCACATACACGCATATAAACACAGAAACTCATACGTGAGCAGATATTATATCACATATAACACATGCTCGTGGTGTTTATGACACAGAGTGAGAGCTTCGTACCTTCCAGTTGCCGTAGAATCGCTTGATGCGGCGGTAAAAGGCGTCTTTATCCAGATTCACCGCCATAATATCACATCAACACACACACACTCGCATACAATCAAACTGTTAAAGGAGCAGGCGCGCGCGCGCGCGCACACACACTACACGTTAGATACAACAACAAACTCAATCAAAAAAAGCTCAGTATACATGTATATATATTAAAGTTGTCTTAACAAAAACACAAATATTCCTTATAAAATATGTTGTTGTGTGTAAGCGCTGTAGAGTCCGATGCAGAACGTAATGCGTGAATATATAAAACACGCATGTCTGATATTTAGCCCCTCCCTCCTACTTCATATTGTACTTCCAGCCTATAAAACATTCATGCATTTCATTTATTTGTTTTTATCTTATTTGTTTTAATTAATATGTATATACTCTTATGTTAATTTATGTACTCATTTTTTCATTTCTTATAAACTATGTGCATTTGTCGAAGGTCATTATGCATTTTCTCAACCATATATGCATTTATTTATGCTGCCATTTTAAAAGTGCGTCTTACTGAAGAACGAATTGTTATTGATTTGATATGACAGGCGTGTCTCGTGAACGTCCAGTGAATGCCGCGCTGAACTGCACTGCATGTCAAAGATATGTGATATCCGTTTACTAACCATAAATAATATTTATTTATTTATTTATTTAGTAGTCTATTATAGCCTTTGTTTGCCTGCGTTTTCCTCTCACGCATAAATTCCCGCCCCGACGGTTACGTCAAGCAGTTTCCGCCCAATAAAATCCCACGTGAGGAGTTTTTTTTCCCGCCTCGATGCGTGCGTCACATAGCGTTCATGACTTTTTCCCGCCATCTCGTGTCATTGGAAAGCGCGCAACTGTGTCGGAGCACGTGGGTTACAGCGAGCGCGCTCTGACCAAGTGAAGCGTCTTGTTTTTTAAAGGTTTTGTTACTATTTTAAGGGAACTGTTATCAGTCTAGTATTGATCCACATTGTTTGAGGCTTTTATTTCTGATGGTCATCACACTCTGTGACTACAGACATAAATAAACAGTGACATTTGATATTATATGTATGAAACATACGATGTACAGCACATCACACAACATCAATCAAATCCAATAAAAGAGAAAATAAAAACAGACAGACCAACGAAATAATATACTGACAATAAGATATATAAACTAATCATAAATACAGTAAACATCAAGAGTGTAAAACATGAAAAATAAATGCAAAACTAATAAAGGTTTAACTGGTCTACGTTAAAGGTACAGTGCGGGATGTTTTGTATGATCTATTAACAGAAATGCAATATAACATACCAAACTGTGTCTTTAGATGTGTATAAAAACCTTACGTAATGAAAAGTTATGTTTTTATTACCTTAGAATATCACTGAGTTGAAGACGCACAAAGTAGTAAGTCGTAGTACGGAGAGGAGGAGGAGTAGTCGTCGTCCAGCTGAAGCAACTGATTGTTCTGTCTTAGAAGTTTTGATAAAATGGAGGACCATACGTATTGTGCACAAGAGCCGACAGAGCGTGAATCTCCGTCGTCAAAGAAGCGCAAACGTGATGCTGCCAGACGAATTTGAGACGAACGGCGGCAGAAATCCAGGATAAACATCGGTGTATCTATTACCAGATGGAAGGCACTGTTGAGAGACAAATGTGTTCAAGGCGATGCCAAAGTTGCCTGTTTTCTGCTAGACTGGTAAGATAATTCAACATTTTCAATGTTTCCACTTTTTCAATGTTTACCAAACAACTGTTTTGTTGAAACGGTAACGTTAGCATTTTATACAAATGGCCATATAACCTCTGAATAATCATGTTTTTCCGTCCCTGCGGTACGTACTCCGGTTGTTCCTGACTTTACAAAGGGGGAGACAAACGTCTACTAACTTACACCTAACTGCCTATGTCGCTGTCAGATCAAACGCTTTGAACAGCGTTGCTATTTACGATTAGCTAACTTTAGTTACTTCACTACTCTCAGCGTGTACTAGATAGCACGCAAGAAATATATCTAATTATAGAATTGTAACAGTAACTTTCGCAATAGAATACATATTAAATGATTAATGACGTTAATATATTGCCTTACCTGCTTGTATCACTGCTATCCGCTGTCTCAGTAGACGACATCTTTTTTTACTGTTGCAGCCACCGTCGTTCGTCATTCGAAAGGGAGGGGTGGGCAAATGACTCAGAGATTCGTTGCAACACTATAATACAACGCTAGTGGCCGCTGATTTTCAAGAACTGCGCCTTTAAAATAAAGGAATGTTGACAAATGTTGTGGACAAGGGGTCAAAAGTCAGAATGGTTGAGGTGCACAGCACTGCACTCATCTATAGAACATGCCGTCTCATTACAGTTGATCTAAAGCTGTGTGTTTTACACAGGTAACAGGGTTGACTGTTTTTCGGGTCAGTCATCATGCATTATTAAGTCAAACTTAAAAATATATGTATGGAGAATGAAGACAGAACTCCAGCTTTTTTTGTTGCATTTATTCTGTTACTCATCAAAATGTGCACATTTGCTAATATAGCAAGGAGTGAGGTTAAGACCAAAGCTATTCTGCATGATTCAAGAAAAAAACTAACTAACATTCCAAAATGAGATAACTCAAAAATCACACGTTTTTATTGTGCATTCCAATTAATATCAACCAAACCTTCAGTTGGTCTGTTTCGATTTAAGCTATAATAACTCAAAGATTACAGCTAACTAATACACAATAAAACCATCATAACATCATAAAAAACAGTTATCTCATTTTGGAACCAAACTTTTCATATACACAGTAAAGAGTTCCATCATTACTTGTATTGTTTTCACCAATGAAGGACACAGAAGACACCCATTTACATTTGTTTGTTGGTTTGTGTTTGTATTTTTCACTCATCTCACACATCTCAGCTCATCTTAATAATAACAAAACGCATAGTTTCCAAAAATAACGCGAAATGAGGAAAAAAATGGAAAAGCAAATATACATAATATCATATATTAACAGGCAGTTAATCAAAGTATGTTTTTTAAACCAGTATAAAATCTGTTTCCAGTTATTCACATGCCACAGCGTCAACAGTATTTTTGGAATAAGTTGTATTTCAACGTAACGCTTTTGCAAGATAATAAAACACCTTAAAAATAACCTTGGTAACCACAGTTCCCTAGATTTTAAAATATAATAATTTGTACAGTTAGTGTTACTACAGTCAAATCAATTCACACGTACAGTGTCAGAAACTTGACATTTTTGTAAAAGTATTTGTTCAGAAACTATAGTCACCATGATTCATTTCTGGAAGCCCTGATCACACCCTTAATTCAACTAAAATATAACAAATCAAACACGAAAATGATATTTTTCTGTTGAAACAGTCTTTCTATTATTAGTTAATTTAACACTCACTCACTCACTCACGCACTCACGCACGCACGCATAGATATAAATTAGAAACATAAATTAGAATTAGCATCCATTTCTATGGGCCGCTATATGTAGGTTGTCCGCCATATTGGAACCGGTCCGTTAACACTCAAGCTCAAGCTGTCTGTATGATTATGAAAACATATTTTTTGTTGTGTAAACTCAAACATTATACCTGCTACACTAACACACGATAACAACGAAAGGTTACTCCATTTTGGGGGAATTTAAATCTCTGTGGTTTTCACAGCCATGGCTGCGCAGCGATAGGGCATTCGAGTCAACTGTGAGTGACGTCAGTGGACTGTTCCAAGATGGCGGACACGTCTACGTGCCTGGAGTGCTTGAATGCGGCATCTAGTGCACACACGCGCGCTTGCTTCTGCTCTTGAGTCTGTTGTAATTAAGACTGGGCAATATATCAAATATTAGATGATGTGCTGAAGACATTAAATGCTAGAATATCATGAATTGATTTTGAAATAATTGTAAAAATATCAATGTGCCAAAGACGACGCCAATAGTCTATTTTACTCCACCTCTCACACAGGTGTGAAAAGAGCCACGGGAGTCCATGATAGATGAATCGCCGACAAGAACGAACAATGTAGCATCATGGAAACGGAGACAGATCCGGAAATATTCAATTGGAGGTATATCACCCAGCCCTAGTTGTAATGCACGTGTCATGCATTGATGTTTGTGTACCTTTAAATGTTCCAGTGAAACACACCGACACTGCAGATCACATACACAATTTACGTCATTATAAAACATGAACATTTCAAATGTTTTTCAGCGTAAACTCGCATGGAAATCCCCGTTTGCCTTTCTCAGTATAAGCCTGTGCGTTGCGTCGGTTTCCGCTCGACAGTGTTTCAGATGACGTCGTGATGTCATAAACCTGACGTTAGTCCAGCTGAAGTTGATGTAGTTTCACTCCAGGTTACGGTGTGGTTCTGATACATCACTCACATCTCACGTCTGTCTGTCACGTGTTTATGTCACAGTGGTTGAGTTTTGTCCTCTGATGGCACACCAGGCCATGAACACATCCCTGCAGATGAAGACAAACACACGCTGATATGAGCAAAAGATGGACGCGCGGCAGAAAAACTCCATCCTGTTTGACTCCGATACAGAATATTCAACCAGTTCATTTACGTATGCAGAAAGGATTTGAGTGTGATGTGTGACGAGTGTCTCTGTTTGAGGTGGTCGAAAAATCTGTGACATCAGCTAAAGAAGAATGAATATTTTTATGAAGAATGACGTCTTTTTTCCTGGAAATACAGCGTGCACTGGGAACTCATAAACAGCCACAAAACACCTCAATGCTTTTAATATTGACATTTTGATGTTTTGAGTCGAGATGAAATCAGAATGGACTCTATTTACTTCATGCATGTTTTCTATTGTTTCCTTCAATAGGGATGTGACGGTGATGACATTTTCCACCGGTTAAAGAGTAACTATCACAATGTCCTTAAAATGACATGTCATGCGGTGTGTGATGTTGCTGTGTGTGAATGTCAGCAGTCTGCCGAGTTGTGAAGCCGAACGTGAACGAATAACAAAGTTACTGGCTTGAGAAAAAAGGAGTCGACTCTGAATCATGCGAACATGTCGTCCGTCGTTCTAATTTCAGTTCCGGGTCAGATTTGCTTCAATCCATGTAATGCCAATATTTTTACCAATATTGCGATTTAATATGCGATTCTTTTTTGAAGCAACTTATCTTCTGAAGAAGAAGACAGGCGCAGTCGTGGCGTGCATGTGGTGCAACGCGCTCTTCAGCCGTGGCTCATGGTTCAAATACAGACGCGCGGCAAGCACGCTGAAATAGAGCGACGCAGTTGCGACTCGAATCAGATGCAACTCCTTCTCTTCACTCGCAGCCAGTCACCACGAGAGAGCAATCTTCCGTCCCGAGCACTTTGGGGAAAGGGAGAAAGCCACGTGCCGCGCATTTCCATGCATTTTAATGCTTTTCAGATGGTACTCAACTCAACTTTATTTTTTATTTTTATATAGCGCTTTTACAATTTTTCATTGTTACAAAGCAGCTGTACATGAGACACATTGACTACAAGCAAGCTGATCAGATGGTACTGATCAGCTCCGAGCAGGGTCGCATCAAACTGTACATCCCCATAATTATGCACAAACAAATGCAATTAATCGTTCAGCCCTATAGCCCGCCTACGTTCCATTTGCGACACTGCCAATCACAGCAGACTAGACCATCTGACCAATCAGATCAGAGTAGGCTGACAGAAAGGAGGGGATCAGACAGATGAATCGCCGAACAAATGATTTGAGAGTCAGTCAAGAAGTGAGGTAACAATAACGGCCTATTATTAGAAAAGGAAAGTGTTTTTACAGCGTGTATGTACGTAAGCTTGTTGTTGGACACTCCATAAACCAAAGTAGGACCTTAAAAATCACAAAATATTGACTCTTTAATAGACGTGTAAAACACTGGTAGTACCGGTGACACCAGGGGGTGGTCGAAGATGTGGCCAATAAAAACACACAAAACTGCAAAAAATAACAATGACATAAATAAGAAACAGACGAGAGAGAAATATGAAAAGAAAAAAATATATAAATGGGAAGGTTCTATTCCATGTTCTTTGACAGAAAAGCCTCCGCCACGGTCTTGTCAGTCAGCTCACTTCCCTCTCCTCACATGATGAATACGATCTGACTCGTGCTCCCGTTCCGCTTGCGCTCAATACAGCAGACGCGCAATTGTAGTGTGGTCTTTAACGAAACTAAGTGATTTATTACTATAAAAATTCTAAATGATGGTGGGGTTCGGTGCAGCGGTGGACAAGTGATGTAATTGGTAGGCGGGTGGACACTGTGTATCGCCGGTGACACCGACTATCGCAACAAGTCTATCACTTAACTATGTAAAATGAGCTAAAAATCTGGTTCATGATGATTTGGATTTATTTACACTCTTAGTGTGTGTGTGTACCTGCAGTGCGTGGCCACACACTCATTACTGCAGTACTCTCTGTCCCAGTCTTTACTGTGGATGGGGGGGTTGTTACAGCCGGCACGGATGCACACACTGGGAGCGTCTGACGGAGTCGCGTCTGGACCCGGAGAAACATTCAACTCCACCTCCATCTGAAAAACAAACACGCGCATGCACGTCACATGACCTCACCAATAACTCTTCATCATATTCATCCAGCAAATGAGTAAAAAATGAATTTTCTGAAGTAGTTCTGAACACACATGTGTTGACAACTTTTGCACTCACCCCCTCTTCGGCCGCCTCCTCCGTTGCCGACGGTGACAAAGCCGCCACGATGGCGGTGGACCGCAGCTCCTCCGCTGCGGTCGGTGTGGCATCAGGAGTCGTCACTATGATGGGTGTGCTCACATCCGTCTGCACGGGGGCGGGGACTATCTTGATTTTCAGAGGAGGTGGTGGCGGCGCCGCTGCGGTGACTTGTCCCGTGCCGGCACCCCCGCGCGGTTTAGCCTGGAGAGGGGGCGGGGCCGGGGAATGTAACATCTGCTGGAGACGAGGGGGTGGGGGGGTGTTCTGCATCTGTTGGAGGGGGGGAGGTTGGCGAGCAGTCGGAGGCGAGGACTGCGCCTGCTGTTTGGGAACGACTATTTTGCTAACGATGGGCGGGGCGGGCGCGGCAGAGGACGTCGCTGCGGGTTTGTGCGCCCCCGTGCGCGAGCGTGTGGTGACCTGCGGCAGGTCTATGATGATGTTGGACGTGCAGATGTTGGTGATGGTGTTGTTGTCCGGGGCAAACTGTGGGATGCGAGACGAGCGTATCGGGGTGGGGGTCAGCGTGGGTTCGGGGGCTGCGGGAGGGGACGGAGGTGCAGCATCTAGCACTTCAATAGTTGCCTGCTGTAAACAAAAGCAATGACATCAGCTCATACCGAGACCAGTTCATATTTATAACAAATAATTCATATTTATAATTCATGTGCTCATCTCGAGTGATGATGTCATACACACAACATCATTACCCTTGATTAATAAAATCACCTCTCACTTACATTGTTCGTGTTAGATATTCTGTTTCACTTGTGCACAAGTCACATTAAACGAAGAGTTCCAAACCTTAAACCATGCCTTTGTTCTTTCCTTTCATCTATGGCTGTGATCACGGCAAGAGCAAGGCTTTTTTAAATAAATAAAACGAAATAAACTTAACAGTCCAAATAAAATCCTCCAGATAATTATTTACACAGTTGCTATTCACTAATGTACATCTGATGGGCATCCAGAATAAAAGTTTATTTACACATAATATACACTAGCGGTCTAAAGCTTAGGATCACTCTTTAGTCATATTTTTTCACCGTTTAGAATAATATCAAAACCATGAAATCACACAAATGTAGCTGCGGGAGTTATGTTGTGACTAAATAAATGAACTCTATCCGTGCGTCTGAAATCGCCTACTTCCATACAACGTATACAGTATAGTAGGCGAAAATAAGTATGAGTCACTAACCTCAGTATGCATAAAACAGTAGGCGAGAAATACCCGGATGCTTCCACCTGGACTCGTATTGACTGCTTTTCATTTATCATTTGGTCCAAATCATCCATTTCAAAAAGATATTTTTGAATAAAAAAAAGAGAGGTGTTCTGATCAAATAAATGAATATGTTGACAGGCACAATTATATTTTGTCTACAAAAGTGATTTCGACATTGAAACACACCTTCACATAAACAGACTTTTAAGATCACAAGAAACATTTTTTTCAAGCGATCCTAAACGTCTGACCGGTATGTATTTATTTTGTATATATAAACACATACATGTGTACATTTAGGAAATATATGCATGTATGGCTTTGTGTTTATAAATACAGAGACAGACATATACTAGGTAAAGACAAACTTTTATTCTGGATGCGATTAGTCGCTATGACGATGTTTCCTGCATCCACACAGGCATATCAATCAAGCACTAGCTGTGACACATGATGTAAACTGTCCCAGAATGCACTTCAGGTGTCTGTCTGACCTCACACACGTGCACGAGCAGCACTGACCTGTGACAGCTGACCGGCCTCATAAGCAGCCAGTGCTTTCAGATATTCCTTCTTGGCGGCTTCGGTCTTCCTCTTGTACACCTGAAGAAGTTCAAACAAACAAAGTCAAGACATCAATGGCATCCCATCCGGTGTAAGTTGTTCTTCATCAGGGGTGCGTCTACCTGTTTCTGCTCCTCCCCCAAACTATCCCACATGGAGGCGACGATCTTCGACACCTCTCCGAACGTAGCGTTCGGATTCTGACCCTTGATGGCGGCCTGCGTGTCTCTGAAGAACAGGGCGTAGGCCGACACGGGCTTCTGCGGCTCGTTCGGGTCTTTCTTCTTCTTGCCCTTTTTCCCGCCTCCTCCCACACCTTTCCTCACAGGAGCGCCGGAGGACGCCGGAGCCACGGGCGGATCCGGCAGAGAGGGCGAGAGAGAGACCACGCCCGAGGACACGGAGAGAGAGACGGGTGAATCCACCAGCACGCTCTTCTGAGCCAGACGGGGGGGAAACAGAGGAGAGGAGCCATCACACGTTTACAGAGGAAACGACACATTTAAGGGGCGTGGCCAACTAACCACCAATCGTACACATCGAGACAACAACAGAACCGAAGTGAAACGAAACGACACCCACTTGTCTGAAATCGTCCATGTCATCGTCCTGCAGCGAATCGGACGGCGAGCCGGCGTCGGACAGCGGCTGGTCAGGTGACTGTGGGCGTGGCAGGATGGCACCGCCACCCAGACTCAACCCGAGCTGAGCGCTGAGTTCTGATTGGTCGATGGTGGTCAGTTGGTTGTGCCCCAATAGGCCGTGGTTCATGTCACCCAGCGAGACGTCAATGGTCATCGGCGAAGAGCTACTGAACTGCGAACCAATGGGATGGCCGAGATCCTGCGGAGAGAGAACGCAGGTAAAAACCACAGCGACCTGTTAGAAAAAGCCAAATCAAACATTGCGTGGGTCAGATGTCCTTGTATATCGAGTCCGACTGAAGTGCTACCATTCCCAGCGTGGATCCGAGCATGGGTCCGGCCCCCTGCTGACTCATCAGACCAAGATGCTCCAGGCCCTGCGAGGGCGCGTTCACAAACATAGAGGCGAAAGAAGGATCGTTCCCGCCGACCACGGCGTTCCCGGGCACGCCGGACGATGGACCAGCATCACCCAGCTCTCCGAAGTGAGAGACGCCCAGCGTAGAGTCGGGGTCCAGAGATATGGGCGGGATCTCAAACTCCTCATCGCCCAGGTTGGGCGTGTGAAAGGGCTACAGGGACATCCACAGCTGTTATGAGCACATTCAAGTCATGCCACGAACAGTGTGTGTGTGTGTGTGTGTGTGTGTTACCTCCGCTGATGACAGAAAGTGATGTCCCTCTCCGCTGATGGTCAGGTAGTTCTCACCGCCTCCCGGGAACTGATCGACACAAACACACAATCACATGAGGTGCTACACAACCTTCACTCACACGTGCACATATACATTATCATCCGATGCTGTCATTGTGTGCAGGGTTCACATATCTGACGCTTTAGTGTTCCTGTCACCTTCTGAAACGCCTGAGCATCCAGAAACTCCGGCTCATCGGACCGCCCCGTTCCGTCCGATAAATCCGCGTAAAAATTCAGATCCATCACGAACGACAGAAGATTGCAGAGCTGTGATTGTGAACTGAAGAGCTACACGTCATCTGTCAGACGCTCCTCTAGATCCGACCTGACGCGCACTGCGGTAGCGATCAGACACTCGCACTTCACCTTAACAACGCTTCCAAAAATACATACTGCGCAAAGACGACGTGAAAACCAACCCAGTCCCGTCTGATCACAGCGGCTCCGATCTACATCGATCTGAACGACAGCACGTGGGAAATGCGCCATGCGTTCACAGACAAAACACTACGCAGCTAGACGTTCTTGTGAAGACAACTGAAAGAGCGTCGAAAACGTGAGTCGCGTTTCTGTCTGGTCTGGTCTGGTCTGGCGACCGGTCCGCACGGAGCTCGGATCTGTGGATGCTGGACTTCAGGACAACGCGTTGAGGGGAGCTCAAGAATCTGATCGATCTCATATTTCACGAGTGGTTTGTGTTAGACACGGGAAAGAAAACTGCCACAAAAATGTCTCAATGCCACAAACACGATCAAACCGGTACAGACACGAATGTTTTATTAACTCGAAACACTTCGGAACCCCCGCCACACGCCATAATGGTACGACCCGAGGCCCTTTGAGAAGAATTTTTAAGTAGCCCATATGACGACGACATAGTAAACACTTGTGTTGTCGTCATTTAAAAACCATGGCGTGTTTATTCCCTTTATGTAAATGAAGTTATCGGTCAGTATACATATATATCAATATAAAGTCTTTCATTGTATCAGTAAGTCATCTTTTAACTTAAATGCAGATGACACGGCCGACCTGTGCATCGACGTTACATTAGTTCAGTGGTTCTGCATCTATGAAATCAGACGTGTTTGGTCATTTAAAGTGACAGGCGTGCGTTGGGACTGTAAGTAGATTCTTAAATTGGGAGATTTTTGAGTTTCACTGGGGTGTGTGTATGGGGGGTTCTACACACATTAACCAGTTCTACTGCCAACGGCGTCTTCTTACCTCCATACCGCCCTGTAAACCACACGACTCTTCTCTCTGTATGTATGTGTCCGATCAAAGCGATTCTCGCGGAATAAAATCAAACATCTAACCAATCATGGCACCCGAACTTCCGGGTGGCGTAGATGAGCGGCAGTGACGCAACGGCGCGCCCCGCCCCTTACGAAAGTCGCCGGTGACGCATCGGCCGCTGAATCGTGTGCTAGCGTCGCCGCCATATTGGAAAGGTCACATTTTCATGTGAACGGAGGAACAGATGGCGAAGTGAAGCTTTCTGAACCACTGAAGCTTTCAACAAAATTGTATCGGAGAAAGGTTCATTACTTGAAGCTTTTTGAATCAGAGCTCGACTATGACCTCTGCTGGTGAAAGTGTTGGAATGCGCTGTGTGCAAAATGTTTCACAATGGACCGACGCATTAATTTTAGAATCAATAATGATTTAATAAATGAATGAACGAATGCATGGGTAGACTAGTAAATTAATAAATCAGTATATTAAGTACATGACAACAATCTGTTTCGCATACTTGGTAACAATAAACATAGCATTTTGTATTGTGGATGTGGACATTTTTCCTGTTTGTAAACAAGTCAAATTCATGAACAGAGGAAGTAAATAAATGCAGGTGCATGCACACAAACATACACATGCACATGCATACGATTACAGTAAATCTGTAGCTGTAGAAACCCATGAGGGCGTGGCCTGTGTCGCGAATTTTCAAACCTTTTTTTAAATCAAAGTACGAAGCAGTCATTCCTGTGAAACGAAGCTTCGGACGTCATTGGTCACGTGGTTTTGATAGAACGAATCAAGCATCGATACTAAGCTTCACTGAAAATCGCAAAATCGCTTCATTTTTTGACACAAGCATCGGAGCTTTGGTGTCACAGCTAACATCACTAGTTTAAAACTCCTTATAATATTAAAAGTTAGACATTGAAAATGAACAAGTGATATTATTAAGTTACACTTGTGAAGCCGTGATTTGGCTTATTGTCTTCGTTAATAACTGAAGAGTTCCTTTGCAATTGTTTTATTGTGCTTATATTAAAGCAATAAGCCCCGCGAAGCAGTGGGTTACAGTGCATTTTATAACAGCTAAGGGCGTTGTGGCACGACGCGAAGCGGAGTCATGAAAACCCCTGTAGCTGTTATAAAATGCACTGTAACCCACTGCTTCGCGGGGCTTATTGCTTTTATAAAACGGTTATTCCATATGCTTAGCAAGGTTTCATAAAATAAAGTAAATAAAATGATATTTAGGCTATGTGGTGCGGTCAGCCGTTATATATTGAGGTATTTTATAACGGCTTAGAACTCCGCTCAGCCAATCAGAATCAAGGACCAGAACTGACCGTTTTATAAATAGTAATATCAAGCAAACTGCAGTTAGGTAATAAAAACTAAAAAAATAGATACAGCTAACTAACACAATAAAACGAGAAATATGGAGGTATCTGTTTTGTTTTTTCAAATAAAGTCTTCAATTGTTGACTCAGTATTTCGTGAATTTTACCTTTAAGCCCCGGTTTCACAGACACGGTTTAGCTTAAGCCAGGAGTCCAGGACTATGCCTTAGTTGAATTAAGTTATTTATGTCGCTTTTATAAAAATACCTGAAGGATAAATTACTGGTGTGCATCTGGAGACAAAACAATGGCACTGAGATATTTTAAGATATTTCTGGGTGAGTTATATTGAGTTAAGACAGGTCACACGTTCATTTTAGTCTAGGACTAGCCTTAAGCCTTGTCTGTGAAACCGGGCCTAAATGTTCTAAATCTTAAATATGAAACATAATATTTATATACATTTTTGTGATATTTTAAACCACATTTATTAGCCAATGTTTCTGTCATTTGCTTTGAAACTAATCTTCTGTTATTTTTGCATAGAAACGATTAGGTGCTATTTGACTCATTGTGGTTGTCCTGTTAAACTGTTTTCCAGACAGATTGTTAAACGAGATTTCTCTTCGTTCGTTTTATTTGTGATAGAAACAGCAGATGACACTTGGGATTTCCAACAAAAAAAACCATTTGTTTTTACAAAATGAGCAGCAATCACTGCACATAGACATACAAGCAATCATTGAAAAAGTAAAAAATAAAAGGATAATATAAATATCCTCCACTACATCTGAGAACTCAAACTCGCACAAATAAGGCAAAGCTCAAAACTACAATCATTTGAGGAATTGAGGATATGCAAAGCAGTGTTTCAGATGAGAAAACCAATGAAAACCTGTGTGTACATTTAAAAACATCCGAGCGATGAATGGTTCAATTATTGGTCTTACACAGGCTGAATGTCAAACAGCTATTGCTACTGCATTGTCTAAAATGTTGATTCTCAATCCAAATTCTCCATGCAGAACATATGAAACAAGAGGGATCGCGTACACAACGCCAACATCATTTAAAGAAACAGTTCCCACTAAAACTAAAACCGTTTTCTCATCCTCACGTCACTCCAATATTCATTTCTTGACTGTTCATGTCATGTGAAAGAAAAGTTTCATTCTGGAGTGGTGTGAGGTCAAGTAAATGATAAACATGTTGGGTGAACTAATCCTCTAACACGTTGCTCAACCATAAACAGAACTCTCCTGAAGACACACACACACACACACACACACACACACACACACACGCACACACACACACACACACGCACACACACACACACACACCGTCCCGCATTAAGCTTAAACCCTGAGTCAGTCTGTGGAACTCTCTCTCTCTCTCTCTACTGCACTGTGATCCACTGGTCAAGTTTATCACACTTCTGCCTTCACGACACACGAGAATGTAAGTGCTCGTACACGAACAGACACACACATTGCCAAATATGGAAAATCAAACACTGTTTTTGGTCAGACTAAAATCAAA
The DNA here is from genome assembly GCF_024868665.1 of Triplophysa rosa. Classification (NCBI taxonomy): domain Eukaryota; kingdom Metazoa; phylum Chordata; class Actinopteri; order Cypriniformes; family Nemacheilidae; genus Triplophysa; species Triplophysa rosa. The sequence continues at coordinate 39,981,708 of NC_079890.1, forward strand.
GCAGAACAGTGTGGACGAAATTCTCTTGAGTCAATGATAATAAAAACAAATTTGAACCAAAACCAAAATAAAAAAGTGTAGTTGGCCACTCTTCATTTTGTAATACTCGCTCATCTCAGCGGATTTACGTCTCACTCAGGAGTAGATGGTGATGACCTCACTTCCTCCACCCCTGACCAACAGGACGCGCTCCAGCCCCTCAGTTAAGACCTCCAGAAACTCCATGTCTGTGAGACCTCCGAGTCAAGAAATACAGTCCTTTCACATAAATCCTCAGTTTACTCATGAAACTCTTTCACATCAGAAACTACTTAAGAATGAGAATATATGTAACTTTCTTTATATGAGCATGTCAGACATTGTCAGGCACTAAATAAAATAAGTCTCCGTTTCTTTATTAGATCATTTGAAGACTGATGTAATATTATTTCAATTGAGACAGCAGGGGAACGTTTAACATGAGAAGTATATTCAGGACGTCTTTAAATCAAGTCAATGTCAAAGGATACAGTTCTCATCTCCATCCGGGTTCTTAGGAGGTCCGGGCATGTTGAGGAGGACCAGCCGAGCATCATGGGATTTATTGACAATAACCTCATTGAGTTTTACAGCTGTGTGCATGCGGCGTACATTAGAATGATCTCTGAAACACACAAATCACACAATAAATCCCATTCGGAACTGACCGAGACCATCAAACTTGTGTTCATACTGACGTCGTGTGTTAAATCAATCTGACAGTGTCTCGTGATTAAACTGAGCTTTTCACATCATTCACTTTAATAGCTTGAATAAATAAGGGTTAGACTTTACTCGAAATCCAACAATGGTAGATTCCATTACACAACAAAACTAAATAGTAACTAACGAAACTGAAAAAAATCAAACTTGTTTTGTACATTTTTGTAAGCACTAGTTGAATGTATGAAATGATTATTTTGCTGTGTAAAGGCGGATTTTTACTTCTGCGTCAGACCAACGTGCCATTATTTGTTTATACTTGTGCGTCATTGTCCGCCTTGACAGGCCATGGCCAGTAGGTGTCCGTGTCCACAGGCGTGTTGCTTGTGTAACCAAGACAAGAGCCGAAGAAGAAGCGGTTTGTTGTGTACGCTGTTTGAGACGCATTTAGCAGTGATAGTGGCAAGTAAACAGTCCATTTTTTATGTGTATATGAATAAAACCGACGCTATCGCGGGGTTTTTTGACCCCTCGGAAGGGAGGGGTTTCGAGCAGAGTTTTTTGACCCCTCGGAAGGGAGGGGTTTCGAGCAGACCAATCACAGCGCTTGCGGTCCGCATCGCATTGAGGGCTACGGCGTAGGTCTGACGCAGAAGTAAAAAGCGCACTTAAGTGGTGCAACTCACGGTCGTATGTTCAGCATGTCTCTGAAGCCCTCCGGCGTGCTGCAGCATGAAGCCGTGTTGGTTTGAGTGTTGCTCAGCATCTGAAGGGCTTTGTCTTTCGTCCAGGTCATGTGAACGCGCTTGTTATCCACGCTCTTCTCGGCAGCGTCTGTGTCGTCGTCATCATCTGAGCCGATGCTTGTCAGACGCAGCATAGAGTTCCTGTCTTTAACCAGCTGCGCCTACACACACAAACACAAAACCTTCACGAAAACTCCAGCTAATCACAGCACATCTGAATCTGCCCCTCATCTTTGTGAGTCTTGGTGTGAAGAAAGTGTTCGGCTCAGACGTGTACAGCTTTGGAGAATCTAGTTGAGCAGAATGTAAAGGCGTTCTCTGCTGCAGTTTATACACATGCTACAGACCGCTAGCATCTAAACCTGGGGTTTCAGAAACAATGCAGACAAAAATACTCACTATACACAAATACACAAGCTCTCTCTCTATAACAGGACAACAGCGCTGGACGTTCCAGAAGCTAGAACGAACGAATGAATGAACGCTTGGACTCACGTCGTCAAAACTCCAGCGAACTCGCTTTAAAGTCGAGATAAAAAGACACATGAGGTCCTGAAGTTCAGAGCATTCACCGTTATATCAACATCACGTCACTCACCTCTTTCTCACGATCTGATTTGGACAGACGCATCTGGCGAAGCATTTGAGATCTCTGCTCCATCATCAGCGTTCTCTCGTACGTGTAGGCGCTGATATCGCTGTTATGCTGCAGAGATCGACGGTCACATGTCACATGATCTGACGCTCAAAAGTACGTGTGCGTGCATTGAATCGGATGTTTACCATCTCCACCACCTCCACCTCAGCTTCTATACGCAGATGATAGAGGAAGGTGGCCAGGTCCTTCTTCATCTGAATGGAGTTGTCCTCCATTTGTGCCACGGTGAAGATACGCATACCGCACTTGCGCCACACCTGACACAGACAGCATCATTAGCACAGCGACACGACCGACAGCAGGAGAGTGAGACGGATCTTTAAGGCACACCTTGTGTTGTCTGAGCAGAAAGGGCAGGAGCATGAGCATGCCGCCGTCGTGAACGATCCACCACACGTCGATGTAGCCCTCCGTCCACACCTCGCTGTTGCTTGGAAACAGAGAGATGTTTTTCGGCACGAGCAGAGCCAAATGAGCGGTGGTGGTGACTCGTACCATGTCTGGAGAGAAGAAACACGGAGCGGGCAAAACAAAAACAACCTGTGAGCAACACAACGTATCTGAAAACCTCAAACTAGACGGCTGGATCTGAAGTTATGCTGCTTCGTGACATCAGACGCACGATGATGTCGTCATAAGATAACGAACACAATCTGTGCAGTCTTTCGGTAACAGACGACATCAAGAAACTTTGTTCTGGAAGAAAATGTTCTCCTGTGAGTGTCATGACTAATAGTACCTTATCATTTCATGTGAAACCAAACCCAGATTCCTTATTACATACGAATACACTTCAAAACAAAAGAAGAGTGAGAACAGTATATATAAATAAATGACAATGACGCATCTGGAGTCTAATGGAGATTTGAATGATAAACTCATAATAATGTTGAGTGGAATGATGAAATAGTTGATAACCGCAGAAACTCACTGATGAAGGTTTTCCAGCTCTGTGGATCTTCGCTCTGCCTCCAGGCGAGAGGCCAGCCCATAACCACAGTGTTGTGCCGCATGCCGCCCAGACCACTGGACTGAATCATGTGACTGATGCCCTCGCGAGGCTTCTGTGCCACGATACACTGTACGAAACCCTTCACGCGCTCTTTCTCCATCAGATGCTTCAGAGTCTACAGACACGCAGAGAGACACGGTACGTTCTTTACATCGACAGTATAAGTCACCGAGTGCAGCTGGGACACGTCAGAGGAGATCTGGCCCTCCCTCCATTTATTTATCATTGGACTTTGGGTTCCAGTGATTAGCTTTTTGATGTCAGTAACCGAGCAGATCTCGTGCCCCATTGACTCCCATAGTATTTCTTTTCCCTACTATGGCTGTCAATGGGGGACGAGATCTGCTCGGTTACTGACATTCTTTCAAATCTCTCTTGTGACTTCTGCTCTCGCTGTAAAAGCAGAAGCCGAGGATAACACAGACACGATGCAGAGACATGAGGAGGGACAACACTGAGCTTATACTCATGCAACTATCTATCGTGGCTGTCGTTTTTTGCTCTGTGATCAGTGAAACATCAGTCACTCTGGATATACGTCTACGTACAGTATATGTCATGAAAAGCTGCCATGACTTGATGACTGTGTGTGCGGAACAAGAGACCTGCTCAGCTGCGAGAGACTCGCCGTACGTCTGAAGAAAGTTTCCCGTTATGACCGTTCCCACGATGGTTAAACCTTTTCCTGCTTTCAGCTGAGAGGCAAACGTCAGTAAACGTGGAGATTTGACGTGAGCGTCTTCATCCAACTTCAGCAGAACCAACAGCTGAGGCCTGTGAGAAGAGCGGAGCGTAACGCGTGACATTCCTGGAGCTCAACGTGTTGTCTGTCTGTGTGCGTTTGTGTACCTCCAGTTCTTGGTGTGTGGTGGTCCTTCCTCCAGTCTCAGCAGAGCGAATCTAGCTGCGCTGAGAGAGAGACCCCTGATGCCGTCGCCCCACTCCTTCTCTGCTCTGAAACACACACACAAAGCCCTTTAGGACAACATATACCTGTATATCTAGCCAAGAATTCAGAAATAAACGATAGTGTCCCAAATCCCTTATCTGAGGTTTCATCGGTCAGAATGTTGCAGGATGAGCACTAAACGTGCGAGATGTTTAATCACTCGTATGAATAACCTCAGAGCGCACACACGAGCTCAAATCTGTGTTCAGGGACCCATGGCAACATACCCGTGATACTCGATGTACTTGTAGATCATTCCGGCGATCAGCATGGCAACGATAGCGTAGTACCATGACGATATGAACATGAGAGCCAGGCAGATGGTCATTCCTAGAAATGACAACGTCCTGAGAGCGAAAGGAAATGACATCATCATCAGACATACCCAGAGGTTTTAGAGAAATTACAGTCATTTCAATACTTCACAGCAGAAGAGATATGGGTTAATTCAATGTAGAACTTTCTATGATAGTGGCAAACGTGTTTGTGTTTTACCAGTGGTAATATGAAAATCGAGGTCTCCAGTTTGGAGTTCTGAGGAGCGTCTGGAGAGCACAAGCCAAATTCACAAACAGGTAACACATCAAGAAAAACCTACAGCCAGAGAGAAACACTGAGGATGAGTGACAACACACAGACTTCATCACTCAGTGAGTACTTGATTCATGTTTATAATGTCACACCAGCCGTGTCGTAAGCAACACACAGACTGCAGATGAGAATTTGTCATGTTGTGTGTGTGTGATGTTTTAATCATGTGCACATCCATCAGTCAGTCAGATTACCAAAGACGATCTTAAAAACCTTTCGTTTTTACGTCGCGAGCTTGTTGTTACAATTACATCAGCACGGATTATGTAGTCCAAGCTGGTGTGACTAAGTGGAGGCCGTGAAAAATGTGCATATTCATGAATCTGTGAATGCTAAATGAAGCAAGGGTGCAGAGCTACAGTCAACCTATTTTCAGTCATTAAGAAACCCTTTTCACAAGAACAAATCCTTAAAAATGTGATTTTGATGAGCAAGGATGAGTTTTAAGGCGATAGTTCACTTAAAAATGTGACAATTCTGTTGTTCCAATCATGTATAAATTGATTTGTTACGCTGAACACAAAGAAAGATATTTGGAAGAATGTTAGCAACTGACTTTTCTGGGACATCATTGACTAGCACAGTAGGTCAGATTAAAATGGTAGTCAAAAGTGCCCTTGATCTGTTTTCTTTTCCTCAATTCTTCAAAATATCTCAGTTTGCGTTAAACAGAACAAAATCAAAAATAAGTACAATCATTTTTTCTACTACGGTAGTGAACGATGTCCCAGAACTGAAAACGGCTAACACTTTCTCAGATATCTTTCTTTGTGTTCAACAGAACAATCAATGACATTTATACAGATTTGGAACAACTTGAGGGCGATGACCGAACTTTCGGTTTAGGGATGAAAATATCAAGCACAGGAAGTCTTTTCAATCAGTCAGGTAACAGAAACTGTATTCAACACAGACATTATGAGCGAACATCACAATACAGACATCGCACACACACACTTACATTGAGAGTATCGGAGCAACCAGATCCAGTGAAGCGATGAGGATTCCCAGTTCAGCCAGTACAGCGGTGAGTAACAGAGCCCATGTGGGTTCTCCATTCGCCTTAGCGTGACCAAACACCTGCAGCGACAAACACATCACAATAAACCCACACCACCGCATTTAAAACAGACACAGGACACCTACACCATTAATACGTTTCTTTTCCTTGTCTTTCTCTTTCTGTTTTTATTCCAATAAAAGATTTTGATCTTCTGAAGAAGAGTAACAGCTGTCTGAGCGACACGGCTGCTGACAGATCCCAAACGCTAACTGGAAGTTGATTGCGCGCTCTCACCCGCAGGAAGGGAATGATGTTGTCTTTAGCGATGGCCTGCAGCAGTCGAGGAGCTCCTGTCAGCGACTGAAGCCCAGCGCCGCACGTCGAGAAGAAAGAACCGATGACGATGACCCACGGCGACGGCCATGACAGCGTGCCCACCACAAGATTTCCTTTCACGGAGTCGCCAAACCTGACAGACACAATCACAGAGCGAGAAAACGTCAGACCTCGACAGGAAAGAACAGAACTAACGGAAGGACGAGACTCACTTGTCCCGGAGCACGACCCCCTCCACGCAGGCTCCAAACAACACCACACAGCTGAGATCTGATGAAGCTCGCATTCAGGAAACGCCATCGCACATCAAACACTGCTGAATGACTCAATGTAAACAGACAGAGAAGCTCACAGATGCTTTGGAGAAGCAGTGTGTAAGGATACAGACGACAGACGTGGTGAGGATGGCCAGAATGGTCCCGATGGGAATAGACCGCTGAGCGTCCTTCAGATCTCCGGACCTGTTCGAGCCGGCCATGATTCCTGACGCACGGAAACAAAACACAATCCGATCAAATAACGACTCGTGATTGACTTCGCTCCTTCGTAGTACCTCCAACACATCACTGATCAACACAAAGGACAGAAAGTGAGGATTACCAGTCACGGAAGGAAAGAATATTCCCACCAACAGCGTGAAGGAGGTGGTGATGTCAGCAAACACGTACGGATGCCTACTGGACTCCGCAGGACCGTGGGTGCTGGGATGAGAGGCACGCTCTGTGACGTCACCTTTACTGGAGTACGAACTCCAGATGTTCTCTGAACACACGGACAGAGCAAACACCAGTCAAGTCACGTCTGAACGCAGCTGTCGCGCTTGCGCCTGTGCAGAATGTGTTTACCTGCCATCCTGCCGCTAGCCAGTCCAGGGATTCCCTGTATCTGTGTGAAGTTATTATGGACAAAATACTCATCGCACGTGGCGTTGAACTCCCAGCCCGTACAGAACTGCGACCAGAGCTCCGTCGTCTTCTCCACCGACGGGGTAATGGGCGGAGCCTCGCTGATGTTGAACGTGTCGCTGGAGGACATGTTAACAGGCACCGTCGGAATTCGCTGCGTTTTAGCACACGGGCTTTTGTTCAGTTTGAGCTGAGAGATGCTTCGTTCCCCCAACATACAAACACTGCAAGTGAAGCATACGTCACACATTCGTGTAAGAGACGGAAATACAGCTGGTAAAACTGAAACACGTATCATCTAAAAGTCGGCATGAAACAGAAGTAGCGATTGTCTTTGTTTCCGTATCGTCACACACACATATATATACTGTATACAGTATATAGAGAGAAACGACTTCTGAAATGAGGAAAACATGTAGGGCGGGACTTGATTTGACCAACCGACGACTGATTGGGTCGTTAAAAGGCTAAAGATCTGTCAGTCATTGCAGCCCCGCCCTCGTGACCAGAAGTGAAGTGAGGTCATTTCCAGAGGGGGAGGAGCTTAACGTGTTTGTTTAAAGATGACAAGTGCAAATGAATTTGTAAAAAATAATGATGTGCACGGATAAATCATTTATCACAAATACTTCACCGCTTTGTAAAACCATCAGAACCATCCTTTTCAATTTCATGCCGACTTTAATTCATGTTGAAAATCAACAATACGCGTATCATCGTAAAACCTTCGAGACTAATGGAAACAGAAAATGATGAGCTCTTAACTTCCTGTTTTCACAGGAAATGTGTCCACGCAGCTCAGAAACTGCTCGTCAAAGTGAACGTGGAATAAACTACTCACGGGAAATCCGGTGGCTTGAAGGCGGACACCAGCGCTCCAGTGTAGATGGACAGAATGGAAATAATAACGCACGCCAGAAAAACGGACGCCAGCTTGTTGACGTATTTGACTCCCACGAACACCAGCAGCGACATCAACACTAAGAAGATGGAACCGTAGATGCGCATGTTATTCAACATGGCCGCCCCGCCGTCTTGACCGTTAGAATCAAAGATGGCGGCCCCAGGAGCGATGTACAACTATAAAGAGCAAAGGTAAAAGTGCGCTTAAGCTAATTGTCTTTCTTTAAATGAAATATGCACAAACGTTTGATGTGTTCTATTGTTGTGTAAAGCAAATGTAAACATTGTTCAGTCTCTGACATGAGCTTTAACAGAGGAAATCTGATGGAGATGACGGTGATGAAGATGAAGTTACTCGCACCAGTAAAATCTCGATGGCACCGAGGATGTACATGGACCCAGCGAAGGTCGTACCCAAATAGAAACATGAGCCCACAGCCCCCCCAAACTCCGGACCCAGAGAACGGGAGATCATAAAATACGACCCCCCCGCTGGAGGACGGGAGACAGAGAGAGAGAGAGAAAGTGTTAGTCACTCACTATGTTACCATGACTACAGCAGAACCACTCTTGCTAAACTTCTTGGGTTTGGGACAGAACTGCGTTCTTCAAATATCACATGTCATAAACTAAACACAAAGCCACAGTTCTCCAGGATGTGACAGCAGTTGTGAAGTGATCAGAAAAGAGAAAGTAGAGAGTGAAGCGTTACCTGGCACAACTCCGTTAGTAGCTATGGCACTCATAGAGATCGCTGTCAGCATCGTCTGTTCACACACAAACATGCGCTGAGTACTTTAACAAACCATGACGTTTGATTGGTTTACACATACAGAAAGCTTAACGTCATCTTCTAGCAAGCTCTATGTGCAACAAAAAACTTTGAAATCTGCCATTTCAATTTCACGTTTTACATTTCTTTCAATATGGTGATGGTACCATTGTATTGCGCCATGAGCCCAGTGTGTTGTATTGGCTCGTGTCTCGTGAAGGCTTTCCTCAACAAACAGATGTGACTCACACAACAGCAGCACATGAAGACGATGCACAGCGCCTGCAGGACTCCTGCTGTACCCACGACCCACGTCAGCCTGAGGAAGAGAATCACTCCAAAGATGTTCTGCAGGCAGGGCAGGTAGACGCCCATAAAGGTGCCCATCTGAGGAGACTGACAGCAAACACAAGCCACCCTTCAAAAACACACGCACTCGCACCTCCACGCTGAAGTGTGACCTCGTGCGACTCTCAGAGGAATGTGAATGAGTTGTGATGGCTTCACACACTGATAATTACATTTACATACAAGTTTGTTTTTAATCAACACGGCAACATTGTGGCAATGCATTCTGGGATTGCCTTTTTGTAAAGAGTACGTTCAGATGGCTACAGTCGCTGAAGGAAGACCACACCTGACATCTCACGGACCTTCTGGACACAACTCATGTTTGTGTGTCACAGTGTGTTACTGTAATAGCTGACATTGTGTGTGCGTGTCACCTTGCTGGCCTTGCGTTTCTCGCCAATGTTCTCTGCCTCCTCGTGCTCTCTGGCGCCCTGCGTGAGGTTTGTGTAGTTCGCCAGACGACTGAGCAGAGATGACACTTTGGGACGAGTGTCCATCTCTTCCTACAGAGAGAGAGAGACACGGCTGTTCATGAAATCATTCTCATACAGCTGATGTTTCACCTTCATACGTCACAAGATAAAGAGAGATGATGGTGTGCATTGGGAACATGAAGATCATCACATTTGTTCTTTCTCTGTCGGGCTGATATGTGAGATTCAGACGAGAAACATTCAAGAAGTGTAAGAGCAAACCTCAAAGAGAGCGAGATTCCTGTCGTAGAAATCATCATCATCCGCAGCGTGAGAGTTATTGATGTAAACGCTGGAAAGCTTCACGTCACCTGATACACAAACACAAGAGTTTTCACAACTGTGTCACAACATATCATTATTGACAATAATTGTGACATTAAAGGAGCCATTCTTTGCTGTTAATGACGTTTTCTGGGGGTTTAACAGTGGATGTTCATGTTTATAGTTTCAAAAACGCTTTATATTTCACATATCTGTTCATAGTCTATTGTTCACCGCTGTCCCTCTTCTCACAAAACCATTGGATTTCTTCCGGTTTCTATGAAGTCCCTCCTTCCGGAACGCTCTGATTGGTAAAGCTGACCCAGTCTGTCGTGATTGGTTCTTCACTTAGAGAGCGTGTCTGAAGATGTCCCACCCACACCATATCAGTGAGCTTCTGCTTCTTGTGATTGGTCGGTGTCGTGTATTCATAAACTTTGTCTTTTAGCAATAAACAGTAACAATGGCGTCAACTTCACTTCATCAGTTAAACACATGCGGATCCATCGAAGTGTAACGGAGGTCTGCTAGTGCATGTGCAAACGTCTATCTTTGTTAGAGATCGTGATTGTTTTTCCTACTATGGCGAGGACTCCCATGTTTCACCCCTGTTTTCTACTATGGCGAGGGATGTGACACCGGACCGATTGGCATCAAACCGCTAGTTTGAGCCTTAGTTTAGCGTTAGTTTTGCCTTTTATATCGGACCCGGGTTGGATAATAAAACAAGCAGATGGACCAGGAGACATTTGCAGGCAGGACGCTTCATAGAAGTGTTTTAGAGGTATGCGCACACACACACAATATCAGTGTGTTACACAGAACAGCTTTCACAGCCGATGTTAAAGTCATGAAGCTGTTATTTGAGCGTTGGTTCTCTGAGAATGTGTGTCACTGAACTCTCATGACCAGCTGTAGGACTGTGATGAAAGTGAAAGTAGTTTAGCGCGTAGCTCAGTCAAATGATTACAATCTCTGAGAACCAAACACTACTCCAGCGGCTCTTCCTCTTCTCTTTGTTGGCGTATTCCTTTGGGCGGAGGTTTTTCAGAAACTGAATACCTGGGAAGTGAAGGGCTGTAGTCCGATTCCAGCCGTTCTCTGTAGTCCTTGAAATGTGAATTCTGTTAAAGACAATATCTCGCTTGGCACTGAACTTTGAGCTTTATCATTTTGCAGGTATTATTTATGCTCTAACAGCAACACTACACACAAACTAAAGGTTGAAAAGTGGAATCACAGGGAATGGGACCTATAAGAACTGTGATTATTGATATTGTGTTTGGCACTTTTACATCCCTTTTACAAACAGTTACAAACTCCCTCTTTGTCTCCCTACTACACGTGCCGATATTTGGTAATGCGATTAACCGCGGTAATGGATTCGTGTGATGTTGTTATCGCGGGCACTTTCAAATACCGTGAAAATCTATAGATCAGCATTTTGATTTTTAGAATGCGTATTTCTTTATTTTTTGGATAAAAGTACACTGCGTGTATGCTGCGTAGGAATGCGCACTCTGATCTAAACTATCCCGTTCCCCATGTGGAGATGCTTATGTGTGTGTGTGTGTGTGTGTGTTCATGTTTGTATATCCCGGTGGGGACCTAAACATGAATACACACCAACACATGGGGACTCATGTCACCGTGGGGACCAAAATTGAGGTCCTCATGGGCACAAAAGCTTATAAATTGTACAAAACAATATTTTTTACAAATCTAAAAATGCAAAAAGTGTTCTATGATCTTTAGGTTTAGGGATAGGGTTAGGGATAGGGGATAGAATATACAGTTTGTACAGTATAAAAACATTACGCCTATGGACTGTCCCCACGGGGATAGTCAACCAAAGCCTGTGTGTGTGTGTGTGTGTGTGTGTGTGTTCTGCTGAGCAAAAGACGCGTGCGCACTCTGATGTAAACAGTACCACACGGAGAGGAAGCATGTCGGAAGGAGGAGCGCTGCCGACGGTTTATCCCCCTTCTAAAAGGGTGAAGTCTGAGGTTTGGAAATATTTTGGGTTAAAAGTAAGCCGAGTAATGAAATTTGACAGTGTGGCAGAATAATTATTTTAATTATACGTTGATGGAACGCAATAAAGTCATACACTGTCTCAAAGTGCGAGTGAATTTGCTGTTTATAAATGTTTAGCTTGCTATAATAGTTAACACACTGGCTTGGCATTCAAACAATAATAATAATAATAACATGAATTGTAGTACTAGCATTGTACAGACATAAGTATATTTAAAAGCAGTTAACAAAAGTTGTTCTTTTGCGGTTTGCACTTTATTCTGTTTGAATAAACTCACTTTATACATCATTACTGTGTGTTGTTTTATTTATATTTAAATGTTTGAGGTTCTCTTTATTATTTAAAATAAAGTTGTTATCAAGAGGAAAACACTGAAGTTGGTTTATATTTTCAACCTGCATTTCTCATAGAATTGAATACTGCGATGATACCGCTTACCGCGACGAAACCTTAAACGAAACCTTAATCAATTAATCGCAGCATGGAAATTTGATACCGGCACATGTCTACTCCCTACACTCGTATTTTGAGGGTGATTCATTGGCCATTACAGTGTAACAAATGGTTGTTTCGCCTGACGTTTTTATAGTTCTTGTACAATTGTGCGGCGCTAATTATTGAGGAAATATTTATTTTCTTGTAGCATCTATGTTTTCGTGTATATTTAGCTCAAGTACATTTTGAGCATATTAGTTATTACGATATATCGGCATATTGCAAATAAACAAAAACTGTACAAATTTTCACATATTTTGACAATTAATTTCCAATTGTCACTGTCAGAAAGTTCTAGAAATGTCTGTAGCACAGGGAAGGTGGGATGAAGCGATGACGGGTGACTAAGTCTTGAACTTTTCAGCATGTTAAACTTCATAAAGATATGGTAAAAATGAAAGCAAAACACAACTTAAAAATAAATTGTTACATTGCGTTGTTATTTCCTACATAAATTTTGATGGTACTGTAATAATATTGTTTTCGTGAATTCATTTGGCCGTGGTGTAGAGAAAAGCTGATGATAGCCCTAGTGTCACATGACCACCAGTAACACCCCGAACACACACAATTTCACTTCCTCAACACAAACACACAAGGGCCAACTTCCTGGGACACACAAACCTCAAACCACCACACCTATTAACATTTTATAAACAGTTACAAACTCTCTCTTTGTCTCCCTACACTCGTATTTTGAGGGTGATTCATTGCCCCCCCCACACACACAACATACATCCACATACAGGCAAGAATTACGTTCCAAATAATTGTGTGAATGTGTGTGTGTGTCAGAATGCTGCGACTACTGCGAGGAACTTCCTGTTTTACATTATGATGTTCCACTTTGTGTGTGTGTGTGTCGGCTGAGATCAGAAAAAAAACAAGATTAAAACAGCACCATGAAAACTCACCGCGTTCCGTGCTGCTGCGGTCCGGCGTGTCGGCCCCTGCGGATGTGGTGAACCCTCCGGACGCTTCGCTGTACGCCTCGCTCCGATACACACTCTCCCTGGAGCCGAATCGAACCCTGCCGCTGGAGCTCGAGCTGACGTCCGGCGACGTGTCTGGGAGATCCTCGGCTTTGATGGGCGTTACGGTGAAGCGCACGGACGATGCCGTGGCCTCCTGCGCCGCAGGCTGCTGCTGGGGTTCCGCCAGCGTGAAGCTTCAAGGATCCCGAGGCGATGACCTGTCAACAATCAGCTGAGGATGCGAGGCGGCGAGGATGCTGCCGGCACGTCGCCATGGAGACGGCAGAGTGAAGCTGGAAAGGGTTCAAATGAATCTGTGATTAATGAATTAACGGTTGACATAAATCGTCAAGATTCAATGAAATTTAGTGCAAGTTGTTGCTGATGAACTTGTGTAGAGGTAGCTGTGAACTCTTGGAGTTGGTTTTTGGCACAAGTTTGACAAATTATACAGCAAATGTTCCTCAAAAAGAGTTACGTATACCATCTTGCGTGTCATGAACCTGGTTTCTGTCTAGTCAGCAAAGGCTTTGGCAGAACAGGACATTTCCTTCGTCTGCCCGTAATGAAACCATCGGACTCATGTGAAATAGACGTTCCTTCTACTGTTATTCTAAACGAAACAACCCTGACGGACACAGACTGTGGTCAATGACATATGCAACAATCTTAAGCAGAAAAGACAAAACACAGAAAAATTCGCACACAGAACAAACATTTAAAAATATCAGGCTTCTATTGGTGACTGGTTTACATGGTTCTAGCTGGTTATAAACCAGTTTACACCAGTGACCGGCTGAAGGACCCACTGGTCAAGATGGTTTAGAGACCAACTACTACTTCATCCAGCCCTGAACAAGAGAGAGCTTCATCAAACACAACATGTACACTGGAGCAAAAGAAACAGATAACACCTGCGAACTGACTGACAGACAGGCGATCATTCCACTCTCTGACAGCTGTCAATCACGTCACTTCCTAAACACATACAGGCAGATAAAGTGTAAAGAGACCCAGATCTGTGGAGGAACACTAACTTGATCTCTAGATACTGATGATAAACATCCTTCAGACTAGGTCGGTGACTATAGTGACCAGAAATGTTGTCTAGTTAGACCGATCAAACGGTTTTGAGATCACAATCCCTTAAACGATGCTTGGCTAACCGGCTCACGAGCTTCTTATACCACACAGTGTTATAAAAGTACCACAGCGCGTGAATATGGTCATTATTCAGTATCGTAAAATGTACAAAGCCGCATAATATCATGACTGTAGTGTATTTTGCACAAGATCATCCTGCGACACTTTGAAGCGTGCTCGAGTTCACGCGGAGCTGCGCAGCCCGATCGCACTATTACTTTGAAGCATCGCGAGAACTATGTGCTTTGGGAGTGCTCTCGCGATATTTCGATGTCACACGTCGATCGAGCTGCGAAGCGTCAAAGTCCAACGCACCTTTTCTGTCAAACACACAAATACACACCTGAGTGTCTCCATTAAGCCAATTATAACCACACACACGCACACTGGGTAACGAGCCAAATGGGCCACATTTGCCAATAAACTATAAACCGGGTCGCCTCAGCGCACATGCAGATGTTTGTCAGTGAATAAACGCGCGCGCGTTTATGTAAACCAGTATAAACCAGCCTCCTCGTTTACACGCGATCGCCGTCATCGTCAGATTTTCATGAGTTCAGGAGTGTTTTTACCTCCAGACTGCGGTTCCTGGTCCTCTGGTTGCCGGTTTGACCGTTCGGCACGTTTGTCTGCTCCGGTATCGAACCAAATCAAAACGTTTAACTGTCTGCGGAGGAATACGCACACCCGACAGCCGCGTTCCGTCACGTCACAGCGTGCGCTAGGCCACGTGCATTGTGGGAAATCTAGTTCCCTGTTTTTGTAGTTCAGAATTTTCAGGAAAACCTTCATGAAACACACGTTTTATTTATCTTTTTTACCATCTTTAATAATTCAAAGACCCAAAACAAGACATTTTACTTTACATGAAGGTTCGTGGTACGCTGAAAAGAAAAACACATTTGACTATCTACAAATGATGGCACACTTTAAACAATAGGCATGAAAGACACAGAATGTTAATGGGTAATAAAGGCCCATTGTTGTGTTTAGAGCACAGGTCGTGGTTGTTGTGTCAACAGCAGCCCGAAGCGTTTCTTGATGGTCACGCGATGTCTGGAGAACTTGTCGTCGGGAGAGAAACGGGCCGGGTGTGCCGAACTCGTGGGCTGACCGGACGGGTCCACTTTCTGCACGGACAGAAGAGAAACACGATTCAAAATGTTGCACATCACGGTATTCCATGCGCCGAACGCTATACCACGGTAATCTCTGAAGTACCATATAAATACCACGCCACGTGAATGTAGTCAATACTCTAGTATTGCATGAGATTATCACGGCGCCAGTGTACCTGTACGGTATGAATGTGCGCGATAACCGTACACAGCGTTGTTTACAGTAGATAAATTAGAAGTCTACCCGGACTCACCTTCAGAGTATAAACTCTGTCGCCGCTCTCATTCAGATAAAACTGCAGAAACATCGCGTCGCTCTCGCTGTCACACACGAGATTACAATGTAAGTAATAGCGTAAACTACTGATCCAAACCAACAACAAACTTATAAATACCACAGCAACTTACAATCACACGTGTACAGCCGAACACAACACACTGCTGACCGGATGTGTGGCTAAAACGCAGAGGATTGTGGGAAATAGATTTTTTTAACCTTTCAACACTCAAGCGTTAAGAACGACTGCCACCTACCGTACGGTAAAAAAAACAACATGATCGATGTAAAAACACGTGTGCGTAATTAAATAAGTTATACATAATGTCTACCATTAATAAGTATTGAATAGTAGTATTTCTTTTGTGTTGTCACGAGGGCTCTGTGCTGTTTGTTTGTTTTTGAACTTGTTCAGTTTTAAATCCGCATGTTTTGTGTTGGATCTGTCCGCGTTGAAAAAGGTTTGTTTAACCTTCATGTTTTATTATTTTACATCATTTCTGCACGATTTACTAGATTGCCCAATGCTGTATATATAAAACAAACAATGTCACATCAAATTATTTGAGTCGAATCCAAAACCGTTTACAATGAAAGGAACTGTTTTAAAGAGAAGCTATTTATCATATTCGTCATATTCATTTTATTTTGTGTATAATCATTTACTATAATGTCGCGCGGTTGATTTTATGTAAACGGCTCGAAACGCTGCATCAGTCGAGTGGTATTTTTTAATATCTTCAATTTATTTCTTGCTCTTCGTAATACTTTAGTTTGCACAATGCCGCACCACTGAAATGCTGTTAAATTAAATACAACTTTATAGACGGTTTAATTCATCTTAACAACATAAACAAACGTTAATGCGCATGCGCACTTTTGACGTATGTACTGAATGTGAATAAGTAGCTCCCTATCGGCCGTTAAAACAGTACATTCTATATAGTATGAGTGGGAGTAGTATGAATACATTTCGGACACACTGCGTCCGCCATGTTTTATTGTCATGTGACCCGTATGCTCTGTGACCTATGACGTATTAACAACGACCTACACGTGAGAGTTGATCAAACATAATTTAGTCACCAGAAATTCATTTATTGGCACTTACATTAAAACGGACGTCCGCCTTAAAGTTTTCCGCTATATTTATTTGGTTTACTTTTGAAATGTGACCGTTGACCAGCTTCTGTGGCATCATGGGATAGAAGTGTCCATCCGATCCACACTCACCAATCTCGGCGGAAGCAGTAGACCATCCGGGTATTTCTCGCCTACTGTTTTTGCACACTGAGGTTTCGGACATACTCGTGACTCATACTCATTCTCGCCTACTATATAGTATGGAAGTAGGCGATTTCGGACGCAACCAGTGCCCTTTAGATTATTTCCGATAACAAGCAAAAGAAACCCAGAAGAAGCGTTACTTGGCTAAACTTTTCTCTCCAATATTATGACTTTAGACTGCGATACCAAACGCCACCGCTAGATGTCAGTGTAGCACACACTTTCTTTAAATGCGACCGAACTACAGGGCTCAGTCAACAAATTGTTTATGTAATAAAATGAACATACAACAAAATGTATTTAATAACAGGATCATAACGTAAAATAATATGAATATAAATGAAATAAAATATAAATAGTTACATTATTAGACACTAGCCAAACACAAACCGGAAGAACTGGGGCTCAGGCGATGAAAAGGGCCATGCTGTAATTCACTTTATACTGCAATCAAGTTGTGTGCTGGTGCTATTATAAAGTTTTTTAATAGTAAAGAAAATGTTTGGCTATTCAGTTACATTTTATTTAATTGTTTCTTTGCACATCAGTCTTTACGTCAAAGTGTTTTTAGAGAAAACAATATTTCTTGTTGTCACTACAGAGAATCTTCTGTGCAACAGTGTTGGGTCCAATATGTACTTAAATATAATCTAAAATGTTTTATCCAACCATGAGTTGAAACCCATCATTTTTGCACTTGAGGAGACAATGTAACCGCAATGGACTTGAATTTCTTTTCAGGTGTCCTAACGTCATCGTGTTTTTCTAAATGTGTAGAACCTTCTGTCGAGATGGCAAACGTTCCGTCACTGGAGATCTGTCAGACGTCTGAAGAGGGTTTATGTCCATCGTCTTTACTGGAGCAGTCCTGTGAAGACCTGGCGTCAGAGATGTCTTTTCCATCTCTCTCACGTTTGAGATCTCCTGACAGTACTGAAGAGGACGTCATGTGGCGCTCCAATCAGACGGCTGCATCTCTAGCAAACGCTCCGGAGGTTTGCACTGACGTTCCTCTCCATCAGTCTGAAGCTCCATCAGCAACATGTGAAGAGACGCTCAGTGATCTTATTGCTGGGTGTTTTCCTGAGTTCTTTCAGCTTTCTGATCAGACTCGTGACATCAAACCTGTCGACACGTCCAACTTTTACTCAGGACATCAGGAGGCGAAGCACGGACACGCTCAATCTATTCCAACGTCTCCATCCATCAGAGATCCCCAGCCATATCTTCCAAAAGACCCGTCTGAGATCTTTCCTTCCCCTCATCAGCCGTACGTCACGTATCATCTGACCCCACACTGCCCCGCTCTGGTGCTCGATGTGACCCGCGCCAACACCCCTCACTTCATCTGTGTACCTCAACCAAACCACACATCATCTCAACTAAGCATCAACTACACTCCTCTAGAAGCCAATCACAGCTGTCCAATGCATCAAGCCACCCCGCCGTACCCCTTCACTCCCTCACGTGTGTTTCCACCTCATCTGTGTGTTCTGAACTCAAACCAACCGACGAACGCTCAGCGTCCTTCAGAATCCCTCGACACAGATCAGTCCTGGCGCGCACACATGATGACATCATCAGCATCACTTCATGAGAACTTCAGCGTGTGGCAGAGATTCTGTGAAACAGCCAAAGAGTTTTACTCCAGGAGTCCTCATGTCCAAGCTCTCACGTGTTTCTTTATGTGAGTACACGAACAGAACCCCGACTTTTTCTCTCATCGTTTACTCGCCTTCGAGTCCTTTCAAATGTGTCTAAATGTCTTTGGTCTGATGAACACAGAGAAAGATATTTGGAAGAATGCTTGTAACCAGACAGATTTTGCCCCCACTGACTCCCATAGTAGGAAGAACATACAATGGTCGTCAAAAGTGCCCCAGACTGTTTGCTGTCCTACATTCTTCAAAATATCTTCTTTTGTGTTCAACAGAAGAAAATGATCACGTGTGTTTTCCTACTATGGGAGTCAGTGGGGGGCAAAATCTGTCTGGTTACAAGCATTACGTGAGTAAATGATGACAGAATTTTGTCCCTTTAATGTCATAAAACAGCATTCAGAAATCGAGTATTTTCTAGCACGGTCTTATGTTGTTTATGTACAGTCAAACTAATTTCAATTTGCTATCTTCTATTTTTTAAAGTAAGTTGAAACGACCAATTTGATTGAGCCTAAAAACTTATGGGGGTTCACACTAAACGCGAAGGAAGCGTTTTGTGCGAGTAAATTACACAAAAAGTCAATGCAAAGACGCGTGAATTCGCAGCAGGAGATGCGAATGACGCGAATCGGGTGGCGCGATTGCCGCACAAGATGAAAATATTTGTCAGCTCGCATAACGAACTTTTCCCGCGAGTGTGAACCCAGCATGAGCCATCATATATCACATACATCATATACAGATTTCTGTTGGCCAGTCTGGTCTGGACTGATGGTTTTACAGGGTTTTAACCGCGTAGACCAGCATTCAGACGTGAAAAGAATAAATACACTCTTAAAAAGAAAGGTGCTTAAAAGGTTCTTCGCAGCGATATGTCATCGACGAAGCATATTTGGTTTCACGAAAGAAGCATTCAGACAAAGGCTCTTTAAAGAACCTTCAATTTCTTACCTTTTTATAATCTGAAGAACCTTGTTTCACCACAAAGAGTTCTTCAGATGTTCTTTATGGAAACAAAAAGGGTGTTCTATGACATGCAGTAATAGTAAAAATGGCATTTGTGTGTGATATGTTGTGATACAGCGGTGTCAAGTGTGTGTTTGTCGTCTCGCTCCTCTGCAGGCATGAGATCGACTCTCTCACAGTTCTTCATTCAGGCTCTCGGTTTGATGCTGCTGTGAATATGGCCGTTCACAAGTGGGATAAAACATCAGTGTCTGAACGAGAAAAATATTTCACGTCTGCTAAGATGTGAGAAGACGGAAATCTCATAAACCTGTTGTCATAAACGGTACGTGTCCTCTCACGTGAGCGCTGTCACTCGTGTGCTTTGTGATTTCAGGTTTATCAAGTTGGAAGAAGAGGAGAGGAGGTTCATTCAGCACCGCTTCCAGACAAACAAACCCAGAGGGCAGCATTTAGGGCTGTGGGAGAACCCAGAGGTCACGGACGCTCTGGAGGTCAAGGACAGGTCAGAGGTCAGTGACGGGTCAATGAGGTGAACACTGAAGAACGTGTGCGCTACCTCTTCGGCCAGAGAAACTGAACTGTATCGGCTTCCAGTACAACTTGGCCTTAGACACTTCTCTACACGTCATAGCAAATTTATTTTCAAACAGACAAAACAAACCGTTTGGCTCTACGTGGCTGTACGGTCAACAGAAAGTTGGCCATCCTGTCGCTCACCCCCTTCCACCTGCCCAAACACATGAACACACCGGATATAAAGGAAACGGAAGTGAACACAACAAAAACACGCGATTACAAACAACTAATAAGAAAAGGAAAGATGAATTAATGCCACTGTACATAATAATTAGCTTGAAGATTTACTCCATGCTGCTAAATTGAGCTGTGAGGTTAGATCCGAAGGAAATGTGAGTTTGAGAACACATGTAAAGATAAAGATCGCAGCCAATGTTTGAATGGATTTTCATCATCTAATAACGGTTTTATAGACGGTTTCATCTTAATAACATAAAGAAACGTTACTGCGCGTGCGCACTTTTGTGACCCCAACTGAACTTCCGGTACACATTCACAAACAACACTGCAAAAAATGACTTTCTTACCAAGTCTTTTTTTCCGGTAAAAATGTCTAAACATTCTTGAATCAAGAAGCATTTTCTTGATGAGCAAACTGACCTAAGAAAATAAATCTTGTTTTTAGTAAAAACATATGAAATTTCAGTGAATTTGTGCTTAAAACAAGCAAAAAATCTGCCAATGGGGTAAGAAAAATAATCTTGATTTGATAGATTAAGAAAAAGGTCAACCTTAATTCAAGATTATTTTTGGAAGTGGAAAACAAGAAAAAAAGACTAAGTAAGAAAGTCATTTTTTGCAGTGAATAGAGCACCTGTAGATTATTTCTGATAACAAGCAAAAGAAACTGAGAAGAAGCGTCACTCGTCTAAACTTGTCTCGCCAATATTTTGACTTTAGACTGCGATACCAAACTCAACCGCTAGATGTCAGTGTACCGTACGGATTCTTTAAATGCGACCGAACTACAGGACCCGTTCATTTAATAAAATCAATATACAACAAAATTCTACGAATCGTTTATTTAAAACAAGGATTATAAAGTAAAGTAATAATACAAATGAGCATGAACATAAATGAAATAAAATATAAATAGTTATATTATCAGACACTAGCCGAACACAAACCGGAAGTTAACTGGGGCTCAGACGCACACGCGTCCAATGAAACGCTCTATAATCACAGTCCGTTTTTACGCTTGCTGTATTTCTAAAGATCTGTGTGCTCGTTCAGGTTGGACGAGAGATAGAGACGACGAACATGAGCTCTCTGTTCTCCAAACGCCAAAACACAGCGCGTGAGAGAGAGGTCTGTGCATATTCTGTCATGTCTTTATCAGAATATAACATTCGTTGCCTGAATCATTTCTCTGAGAACACGTGGTTGACGAAAGGAATAGTTTACTCAAACTGTTGTTTCACACCTTACAGAACGTGCGCCAGGTGACCGGCAACATACCTGACGGAGAGAAAATCTTGAAAGGAGTGAAAAGAAAGCCTGAGCCGAACAGGCGCATGAGACAAACACCTCGAGTGAACATGATGGATTCAGATGTTCTCACAGCTCACAGAGCGAAGAGCTTCACTAACCGCACAAAACTACACCAGACTGTGAGGAGGCACCAGCAGCAGGTCACACGCGACATCAGATAAAAACATCAGAAATCTTCCCATGAAGCAATAAATGATGTGACAAGTATAATGCTCTTTCATTTTAAGATATTCAAAGTCAATACTTATATTTGAAGCACGTTTATTATTTTGATGTATTGGTAACACTTAACATTAAAGTACCCTTTATGAAGCACTTATAAATGTGTTCATTAATGATGAATAAGTCATTTACAAATGCATTATAAAGCAGTTATAACGGCATGAACAAAAAGGTGGATTCTAATGAAATACCTGACAAATAGTGAGCAGGTATAAGAAAACCACCTAAACACCCTACAGTGTCCAGTCTGACGGCCTATATTGCAAACAACATCAAGATAATAATGAATCTGATTTCGAGTCAAATAAATAATGAATAAATACATTTATTAAGCATTTATAACATGTTTTTGTCAGGTATTTCATTAGAATCGCTCTTTTTTTTATTCATGCAGTTATAACTGCTTTATAATGCATTTGTAAACGACTTATTCATCATTAATGAACACATTTATAAATGCTTTATAAAGGGTACCTTAATGTAAAGTGTTACCAAAGTATTATATTATTTGAAGTATAAGATCAATTTTTGCGACAGAAATGATGCAGTAATAGTAATTTTATTAATCTTCACTGACATGCATACAGGCGGACCTATTTCGTAGCGTTATATTTATAACAAATGTATTATTGTAAATCTAAAAAAACCCAACAACCTATGTCATTGGAAAGCTCACGTATGAACACACACACAAAACGCTGCTGTAGTGGCAGTCATTTATTCATTTGTAAAGGAGTATGCAGAAAACCAATGGAGTGTAAACAAGACACCTACTGGCCATTGGTGGTATAGCGGTTAAAAGTATCAAAGAAACATTATTTTGTATTATATCATCTTGAAATTTGAAACAACTTGGTTAGAAGTGTGGCTTGAATATTCTGGCAATTTTTTAAAAAGATTTTTGGTAAATAAAACATTTTTTTTAATAGACAAACCATTACAACTTTGTTATGATATTTGTCCACTGCTGACACTTCTAAAATAAACTATAAAATGTCTTCTTTAAAACAAGACGTAGACCACGGCGGCTAGACCAAAGCATTCCAGAGTTACACTCATTTAAAGGTTGAAATCACAGATGAGACTCACCTGCAAAAGGGGGTTCAAGTATTACATATAAAAATATGGTTATTTATTATTTATTGGCCAATACTTACATTTGATACACATTTGTATCATTTGAATAAATTATATAAAATAAGAAAGGACCAAAGGAAACATCAGATTATTATTTAGAAATTTTAATATTTCAAGTATAAAATGTAATATGTCGCTTGATTTCTTTGGTGGTACAAAGTTTCTTGGTTTTCTAGTGAACATAGCTTAAAATAAAACAATTAAATATACTGTACATACAAATCCTTCAAACGCCATTTAAAAAAATACAGATTTATGCTTCAAGGCACATACAGTAGTGATACGTTCACAATATCTTCAACAGGAATACCAGTCAAATAATAAATGACATACAGACTCGTATGTCCTGCATGGATGCGTGTTCTCGTCATGTGAAAATACATGACTGAACCAATACTAACAACATGTGCAAACATTCACGAAAGACTTCATAACATCTCACTTCAGGAGATGATTGGTAGTCTTATGGCCGTTATAAAAGCCCTTGTTCTTTCCGTTCACAATACCGTTGTGGTTTCCGTCGGCTGTCGTGAGTCCGTTGAAGCGCAGATAGTCTGTCAGGAGTGTACGATAAACCGGATGCGTCATCAGTATGTGTTGAAGAGAAGCTTTGGGAGATACATTTACACTTAGAATGCAATGCTGAAAATCTCTTTTCAAACACCCATATATTGCGATAATGAACTGAAGGAATGTTACCCTCTGTTGGTCGCCCTCTGCTGGTCAGTGCGCTGTACATCTCTGTGATGTCATACTGAGGCACGCCCAGCAGCACCCCCATCAGAGCGGACAGGTCATCGGCGCTCAACAAGCCGTCCTCATCGCTGTCATACCACTGTGTACACGCATTATATGACGCATCGGGTCAACAAACACGCACAGGCACAAAGACACACATGCACACTCACACACATACACAAACACACAGACATACACACACGCGCACACACACACAAACAAACAAACATGCACACACGCGCACACACACACAAACATGCACACACAC
>NC_079890.1:40006770-40012026 GCF_024868665.1 Triplophysa rosa
GGGGATTCTAATGAAATACCTGTCAAATAGTGAGCCATTATTAACTCACATGTTATAAATGCTTAATAAATGTATTTATTCATTATTTATTTGACTCGATAGCAGATTCATTATTATCTTGATGTTGTTTGCAAAATAGGCTGTCAGACGAGAGACTATATGTTGGTTATATATAGACCAAGATGCTTACCTGATCCGATTCCGAATGTCTTACGGTGCCCCCCAGAATGCCTTTAGAACAGGGGCGGACTGGGAAACAAATTCGGTCCTGGATAATTCAGGCCACCTCGGCCCTCCACCAATTCTGGGGGGTTGGGGGTTGGGGGTTATGTTGTATGTAACGTGTGCATTACGTTACATGCATACGTGTCTGACTCGCTAATGGCTACGTGTTGCATGCATTCGCGTTTGTAATACGTTCACCAGTCCACCCCTGGTCACGGCCGTAGGCCGTCGGTGGGACGGCTGCTCTGGACTTTGACAGAATATCCTACTGTAAACACATTTACAAATGCTTTATAAAGGGAACCTTAAAGTGTTACCAATATCTTTTCACACACAGTAGCGTGTTTGCACGTGTCTATCGTGTCACTCATTTCCCCATCTGCTGATCCGCTCAGAGGAAAACTACAGTCGAACATATCATTTGATTTTCCCAAGAGAACACAGTTACGTTGACGTGCGTGACGAGAAAGACGTGTCAACAGTCGGTCTGTTCATCGTGAGTAAAGCATGTGATGGAACTCAACATTTCTCCTGGCTGCTGGAGCCACATTGTTGTGCAGACGATCTGTTCTTCAGTTAAAAACATCTGCCTTCGTGTGTCTGTAACAGAGCAAGCCTTTGTTAAATCCACCTCTGTTGTTTTCACAGGATGAGATTGTCCCTCTCCAAACAGATGTGTTGGACTTCTAATCCAATTATGGGAATATTTGTTCAGCGCACCGTCGGTAAGGTCGGCACATTGATTTTGTCTGTCTTCCCATCCGATCTCAGATTTAATTTCCTGCAAACATGATACGCTATCAAAGCCCTTTACATGCATTCTTGATCATGAAGTCGTGCCAGATTTCCAGCTGGAACGCTAATGAAGACGTGTCCGCGCTCGGAGACGAACCGGAATACTCCAGGGGTCAAACATCTGTGGAGGTTTGCCAGAAGATCCTCAGCATCACACACAAGTGACACACTGTCAGTTGAAGAACTTGAAACTTCACCAATGCACCCAGAACGTTTTCCAAAACACCACAAACACAGACTTGACTATTACCGTTTCACAGGCACTGGGTTTTAAAGGTAAGGTCTGTTAAAATAAATATCATCATTAAAATCGATAGCAGGGTTTTGGTGTACAGGATACTTCACATGTTGCTTTAGGTCCGTTCACATCAAGAACAATAAAAGATCAATTTAAAGAAAACAATAACAAGAATTATAGCTAAAACAAAAATGATGTTACTGTCCACACCAGCTAAAGACAATCTTATGTTTTAAATCTTGCGTGCTGCAATTTCACATTTTTTAATTTGTGACCGATTTTGATTAGCTGTCAGTATTTTAGTGTTCATCAGCTGGAAAAGATAATTCTGAAAGTGACCCCAACCATATTGTTCCTGTACCATCATTGTTAGTTGTGTTGTGAACTCATGAGATTATAAAGATTTTTTTTAAAACCTTATCTCTATAGTTACAGTCATCGTCCATAGTGTCGAATATTTCTAGTCTTATATTCCACATTACTGCAGGAGTTGTTTTTGAATATTTCTCTTATTTTAATATTACATTTTATAAGCAATAGCCAATGCATATTGTGTACTTCAGGTTTTGTGATTTTTTACCGTGGTTAAAGTGATACTTCACTCAAAAATGAAAATTCTGTCATCGTTTACTCACCTTCAAGTTGTTCCAAATCTGTATAAATGTCTTTGTTCTGATGAACACAGAGAAAGATATTCGGAAGAATGACCAAACAGATCTTTCCCCCATTGACTGCCATAGCAGGAAAAATGACTTTATCATTTGTTTTGTTCTGTTGAACACAAAAGAAGACATTTTGTAGAATGTAGGACAGCAAACAGTTCTGGGGCACTTTTGACTACCATCGTATTTTTTTCCTACAATGGGAGTCAATGGGGGGCAAAATCTGTCTGGTCATGAGCATTCTTCCAAATATCTATCTCTGTGTTCATCAGAACAAAGACATTTGTACAGATCTGGAACAACTCGAAGGTGAGGAAATGATGACAGCAAATTCATTTTTGGGTGAAGTGTCCCTTTAAGGGGTAAATCCCTGTAGCAGACGGCCTTCTGAGGCTTGTGGTGAAACTGGATTGATTTTCCCTGTGTCTCTCTCTGTCTGTAGCTGTTTTCAATGTTCCACCTCTGGTGTGGAAATGGCTGTTAAAACAGGAAGTGGGGGGAGAGGCCATCACGCTCGGCCTCGTGTGGAATGCCAGATTCCATGAATCCAGACTCTCGCCAGCACGGTATGTGAAGCGCCCTCTGAGGTCAACACACATGTTTCGATCCTGATCGGAGAAGTTTTTCATGTGTGGATTAAATGACTTACCATTCAAGGAGAGGGTTTTCCCTTGCGCTGTGGCCAACATCTACTGTATCAGAACTCTGTCTCCAAACAAAAGTACAAATTTACAGTTTTAATAGTTGCTGTACTACGCCCAGCTCAGAGCAGTTTATTGGAAAAACAGTGGAATGATATACGGAGTGAAAGTCCCACTGTGAACACGAATGAGATTTAAAGACCCGGGCAGAAATATTGGCACTGATCATTCATTTCAACTCTCCTGAAAGCAGACCTGGACAGCATCTCTAAAACAAATCCAAACCTTTTGCCAACTTTAAACACTCTGAACTGATCTAAGATCAGCAAGACGTTTCCTTCAGCGTCTTAAACATATCGTCCAGGCTGGTAAACCTGGAGGAAGCCAGCGCACATACTGCATGTTCTTCTGAGTGTATTCACTCCTCTGCACACCTCATATTTAACCAGATGAGTTTGGATGAGCGATGGCAAATCTTTCACTTTTGAAGACGGATCCGCAAATCCCTGAGTTCGTGATAGAAATGTCAGGCCTCGCAGAGAGTCAAAGCTGCAGATCTTTGTGCGTTCGAGCTGGATGGCGTTTCATCATCCGGCTGTCACACGGCGCTAGGCGGAAACATCAGACACGTTCATGTAGGATTAGAGCTCACAATAGATCGACGCCTCCGCTGATCCGTTTTTCTCTTTAACAACCAACCGCGAGTAAGCAGATTTTAACAGGAGGAGGAACGCTGACGCGTGAGAAATCGAGACAAAGGATTGTTGGGTGAAGATCGTTTGCCGGAGTTGTTCTGCAGGAGAAGATGTTTTCTCCATTCTTTAAGCCAGAAACACACTCAAGTAGCAGATAGAAAGCTTCGGTTCATACGGTGGCTTCAGGATTCAGTGTTGATGTCGTAGAGTCGTCAAGCTTTGTGATCTATGAGCAGCTGTTCGCTGGTGTTTGCCTGGAGGAGCTTTGAGCGAGAAGATTGTTAGCTCAACAGCGGTGTGATGAAGATGTGTGCCGTACAATCCCCTCCCGAAACCACGGTTGAAATCATATATCTACACATGAACCCGCAGACGTGTGTGTGTGGATCACAGATGGAGCTTTTATGGCTCTCCTAAAAGTGCATCGATCTAAACGGATACTGTGATGAAATCCTGTAAATGTACTGTGTGTAACGCCCTGATGCCATAATGCTTCAGTTAAGTGGCACAGATGGAGGCCGGCTAGCGGCTCAGTGAGAGCGATCCCTGTCGTAAACACTTGGTTTTCAGATGACTGGGGACATCTCACTTTGTTTGGCCTGATCAAATAAAGTTAACTCCTTGACACCTGAACCTTCTTTGTCTGAGAGATTTTTTGAACTTCAAGATCGACTTTTACCACATCAATCACTACATTAAGGTGCATTTTCACAGGCTACTAAGGTTCATTACTCATTAATAAATGGTTCACAGATGTAGCCTTGTGAGCAAGCATTCTGTTTCTACAATAAATAATAAATAAATGTTTTCTGTTAACTATTGGAAGTAATTGAATCATTAATAAAACATCATAAACAAACAAATTAGTCAACCTTTGGTTTGAAAAATGACATAAGATATGAAATATACAATAATAAGAAAAATCAACATAACACCCACCAGTCTCCAGTCTGACAGCCTATTTTGCAAACAACATCAAAATAATAATGAACCTGCTTTCGAGTCAAATAAATAAGGAATAAATACATTTATAAAGCATTTATAACATGTGAGTTAAAATGTCTCACTATTTGGCAGGTATTACGTTAGGATCCACCTTTTTATTCATACAATTATAACTGCTTTACAATGCATTTGTAAATGAGTTATTACTCATTTATGAGCACATTTCTAAATGCTTTATAAAGGGAACCTTAATGTAAAGTATTACCAAAATCATCCAACAGCAATGTGAAAGACTGACAGAACGACAAGCCTTATGAAAATCAAAAGTTATCACATAAAAATAATTTTGGAACTTTTCCAAAATACCTCAATTAAAATATTAATGTTGTATAGCTTAAAAGTGAATATTTGAGGTTTTTTTTGCAGTATTTAAGTTGTGAAAAAAACAGATTTTTTCTGTTATTTTGACCTGTTTTCACTTTCTGCAAATAAATGCAAATAGAAATAATATTTTTGTTTGAAATTTGGGAGAAATGTTGTAAGTAGTTCCCAGAATAAAACAAAAACAATAATTTTACCCAAAGACATACAAATAAATAATACATTTAGAAAAACTAAAAATGGTCTTTGAAATGTTCTCTTATTTTTTCAGCGGCTGTATGTATTATTTAGTTTACAAGATGCAGAAAAGTGCCTAAATTTGTATATATGCTAAGTTGTAATTGTTATTTTGACTATTCAAAGTTTGTTGTCAAATAAATTATCATTAAACATTTGTTGAGTTTAACTTGTTTTATTAGCTTATTTGCGAGTAGTATATATAGGGGTCATTGTGTCAAAATGATTGATGGTGACCCTTGACCTTTGCGGGGGGGTTGAATTACTTCCGGACCACCCACGTTGCGAGGGCCTGCCCCCTTTGCGTTGACCTTTGACCATATCCGCCCCATTGTGAGGGACTGCCCCCTTTGTGTTGAACTTTTGCCCTTTGACAGTATCTGTCCACGTCGTGAGGGATTGCCAACGTCTGGAGTTGAACTCTTGAACTTTTGCCC
>NC_079890.1:40014113-40019113 GCF_024868665.1 Triplophysa rosa
CTTTCAGAGTTCCTGGTATACGATCTCTCACAAACTGCTTTATAAACATGTGCAAATGACATGAGGGTGAAAAACATGAAATACAGTACAACACAACACAACACACAAAAACCTTTCATTCAACATGTCTGTTTATGATATAATATAATAATGATTAAGTACTTGTACAAAACATGCGTGCGTGTTACCCTATGAAGTGTGTGAGGTTGCATCTGTCCTGCGGTTGCACGTGATGATCCATGTGGGATTTGAATCGAGCTCCACACGTCTCCATCTCCAGCAGCAGAAGTGAGCGGTTACAGTCATGATGATGCTGTTGTGTTAATGATAAATCCACACGGTCTGTGGCTGAAGAATCACAACACCACATCACATCTTCAGTCAAGACATGATGTCACACATCTGTATGAACGCATCTGTGTGCATGTGTATATATATCATCATTCACGAGACACGCTCACCTGACAAACCCCTCATCACCGGCAAACTCGCTGCAGACAAAAACACAATGACAAGTTTAATGAACACGTCTAACAAACAGCTCACATATCATCTGGCGGTCTCTGTCAGCCGTCAATGACAAATAATCCTCAATCTTTCACACACTCTTGATGTGAAATTATATTCAGCAGACGCTTTTACCCAAAGTGAATTCTCAGTGTTCTGTGTTTAATGACAAACCTTTCAAACATGAGGTCGGTCTGGACTGAAGTCTGTCTGTCACGTAGCCTCATATACATGAGCGAGACGATGTGTGCGCCAGACACACGCACACACATATGCACTTTCATTCATTCAGAGCAGCATGAATATTAACTGGAACAGACAGCAGTGTGTGTGACCAGAATCTTACAGCACACAACATGTTTCTTCAGAGTAAAACTGACACAAATCAGCACGGACAAGCATTCAGAATGTGAACTAGAGGAGTAAAACAACATTAAAACCAAAGGTTTCTGTTAGTTATTTCTATTATTATTACATATTGTTTACACACGTACATGCACACACACGCACACACACGTGTTGGGTTTCCATGTTTTATGGGGACATTCCATAGACACAATGGTTTTTATACTGTACAAACTGTATCTCATATTCCCTCCCCCTAACCCTAACAATCACACACAACTGTCTGCTCTTTTACATTTTCACAAAAGTTCATTCTGTGTGATTTATAAGCTTGTTTCCTCATGGGGACCAAAAAATGTCCCCACAAGGACAAGGGTTTTGAATATTGCCATCTTTGTGGGGACATTTTGTCCCCATACCGTAGGGTTTACCCTTCCCACACACGCACACACAAAATGAAGATAATGATGAATGAAGATGATGATGAGGGGTGATGTGTGGAGCAGGTGATGAATCACAATGTTTCTTCATGTTAATGATGAGTGACAGTAATAATGCTGCTGATGATGACTCACATGTGACACCTCACGCATCTTTTGCTCTCTCTCGTGTGTGTGTGCGTATAATTATAAGTTTGTCTTCAGGCTGTTGGTGTGTGTGAAGGACAGTGCTGTTAATAAATGTGATGAGAGACAGTTTCTCTCGTGGTGTTGAACTTCATGTCACACACAAACACTTGTTGTGTTCTCCAGCATCTTCATGTGAATGTAGTTTCTCCTCTCACTATATTAACTCACAATTAACCTTTGACCCCAGTGACCACTGATGTCGGCATGTCACAAAACATTCCCTGCATTCCAATTCTAATAGTAGGTAGTGTTTTTGTGTTGGAATAGTAGGTACTTTTGAGTGCACGGCAAAAGAGATCACACACACTGGGACACACTAACAGGAAGCGGAAGAGGCCGTTGTTGCCTAGACGACATTGTGGCCAATAACTGTCACACACATCAAATACAGCTCTTCTTTCCATTGAGGTATTTATTCATTCATTGTTTCATGTGTAATGTTTACTGTATACTTACATTTGTTAATTTAGTGACGCATCAGTTATATCATTTATTACAGTTTTTTTCAACTGCTAACAAGCATTGTTCAATACTGAAGCCACATCTTCAAAACTCTTCACACAGTCTGCATTACTAACATGACTGTCAGCCAAACACTTCATCTCACCTCCAAAACTCACTCAGACCAACAAAACACTTCATCTATGTCTCAAAATAAGATCATTCCAACATAACACTCAACCATTCTCATTCAGAAAACATACATTTCATTCATAACATACTGACCTAAAAAACACTACCAACAAGGAGCATTACAGAAATGATGAACTTTATTAGTAAATGCTGAATTATTTGTCTCATAAAACAGTCTTTCAAATAGAATAACTCATTTTCACTTTAATGAATGTACTACAGCAATTTTTAATCAATCTTGTTACATATGCGTACAGTAAGTTTTCTTTCTTTGTTTATACAGTAGTACTTCATCTTTGAAAGTTACAGTACAAAGGTGAAAAGAGGAAAACAGTTCCAGGGCTGCAATGATGATCAAAAAATAAAGAATAAAAATGAATTCAACACATCAACAAAAGTACAGTGAGGGTTCTAGTCGTCCCTCTCTCTTGCATTTGGCCACAAGTTCTCATCAGCATCACATCTGACGTCTTCTCTGGCCATCGTGGAAAATACCGTCTGGAATGTCTAATTCAGTTACAGTATCATTAAAGGATGCTTGTCTCGCCTGTTGTTCTGTCACAACATTCCTACTGTTGATGCAACTGCGGAACGCAGCAGATTGGGTTGCACCCTTAGACCGCCTCTCTCAAAGAGATCATGACTTACTACATGATCAATAATCTCATCAGAGATCACGGCTCTTCCTCTCATGCGCTCTCCCTCTCTGAACCACTCTTCTTTGATCCATATTTCCAAACATCCCCTTTCTGTCGGTCTCTCGACGTTGTGGGAGATAACTCAACTGTTCCCCGGCCTAAAGGGGCAGGGCTGCTCTGCCCAGCCTGTCCCCTGTAAGGGTGCTTAGTGATGGATGGAATGCCTGTTCTTTACCCGAGGGGAAAGAAGTGAGGCGGGATCGCCACTGCTCCCCCCGGAGGGGGAAGGGCTTCCGCAGGCGTATGCCCTACCGGCTGCCGGTCCCACACCTTGCCAGGATGCGGGCTGACACCGGTTCCGGGCGTAGGTATTAGAACCTCACGGAGTTGTTAGGCATAGCCCAACCCGCAGCTCCGCAGATGTCTGCCAGAGAGGCGCCCTGAGCCAGCCACGAGGGGTGTGCCTCACCCCCAACGGGCAGAAAAAAAGATCGGTATGCCCTAACGAGGGCATCCACGATCCAGTGCGCCAGCCTCTGTTTGGAGACAGCCCTCCTGCTGACCTCCGAAACAGACAAAGAGCTGCTCAGAGCTTCTGGGCTCTGCATGCGGTCCAAGCAGAGGCGNAGGAAACGTCTTGGTTACGGATGTAACCTCGGTTCCCTGATGGAGGGAACGAGACGTTGTGTCCCTCATGCCACAACACTGGCCGCCCACCCCAGCGGTCGGGGGAGGATGCTTAGGCTCCTCAGACCAAAGGTGAATGAATGAGCACACCGGCTTCCCTCTTATACCCGGACATCCGCGGAGGAGCCCGGCATGCAAATTTCATTTGCCAATTTTCATTGGCCTTTTCTAAATACTCAGAAGATGATAGGTTCTCAAGACAAACCCCATTCTGTCGGTTCGACACAACGTCTCGTTCCCTCCATCAGGGAACCGAGGTTACATCCGTAACCAAGACGTTTCCTGATGGGGACCAAAAAATGTCCCCACAAGGACAAGGGTTTTGAATATTGCCATCTTTGTGGGGACATTTTGTCCCCATACCGTAGGGTTTACCCTTCCCACACACGCACACACAAAATGAAGATAATGATGAATGAAGATGATGATGAGGGGTGATGTGTGGAGCAGGTGATGAATCACAATGTTTCTTCATGTTAATGATGAGTGACAGTAATAATGCTGCTGATGATGACTCACATGTGACACCTCACGCATCTTTTGCTCTCTCTCGTGTGTGTGTGCGTATAATTATAAGTTTGTCTTCAGGCTGTTGGTGTGTGTGAAGGACAGTGCTGTTAATAAATGTGATGAGAGACAGTTTCTCTCGTGGTGTTGAACTTCATGTCACACACAAACACTTGTTGTGTTCTCCAGCATCTTCATGTGAATGTAGTTTCTCCTCTCACTATATTAACTCACAATTAACCTTTGACCCCAGTGACCACTGATGTCGGCATGTCACAAAACATTCCCTGCATTCCAATTCTAATAGTAGGTAGTGTTTTTGTGTTGGAATAGTAGGTACTTTTGAGTGCACGGCAAAAGAGATCACACACACTGGGACACACTAACAGGAAGCGGAAGAGGCCGTTGTTGCCTAGACGACATTGTGGCCAATAACTGTCACACACATCAAATACAGCTCTTCTTTCCATTGAGGTATTTATTCATTCATTGTTTCATGTGTAATGTTTACTGTATACTTACATTTGTTAATTTAGTGACGCATCAGTTATATCATTTATTACAGTTTTTTTCAACTGCTAACAAGCATTGTTCAATACTGAAGCCACATCTTCAAAACTCTTCACACAGTCTGCATTACTAACATGACTGTCAGCCAAACACTTCATCTCACCTCCAAAACTCACTCAGACCAACAAAACACTTCATCTATGTCTCAAAATAAGATCATTCCAACATAACACTCAACCATTCTCATTCAGAAAACATACATTTCATTCATAACATACTGACCTAAAAAACACTACCAACAAGGAGCATTACAGAAATGATGAACTTTATTAGTAAATGCTGAATTATTTGTCTCATAAAACAGTCTTTCAAATAGAATAACTCATTTTCACTTTAATGAATGTACTACAGCAATTTTTAATCAATCTTGTTACATATGCGTACAGTAAGTTTTCTTTCTTTGTTTATACAGTAGTACTTCATCTTTGAAAGTTACAGTACAAAGGTGAAAAGAGGAAAACAGTTCCAGGGCTGCAATGATGAT
>NC_079890.1:40024113-40131052 GCF_024868665.1 Triplophysa rosa
GTCTGTGGTGTTATGTTTTTTTTCCCGGTGGGGGACCTGAAACCTGAATGCGCACAACCATTCTCATGGGACTCAGTGTCACTATCTTATCCTACCATCCTAATTGACGTCCTAAATTTCCTAACAGATCATAGAAAAACTTTTTGCATTTTTAGATTTTTTTAATATAATTCTGTACAATTTTATATAAGCTTTTTTTGACAAATAAAATCTCCCTCTAGACTAGCTTGTCTAAAATACTAGAAAAAGTAGTGTCCACTCAGTTGTGCTCTTTCTTACAAAATAATGACATACACGAAAAATTCCAGTCAGGCTTTAGACCGCATCATAGTACTGAAACTGCGCTCGTTAAAATTACAAACGACCTGCTTATAGCATCAGATAAAGGTAACATCTCACTCCTAGTCCTGCTTGACCTTAGTGCTGCGTTCGATACTGTAGACCATAAAATACTTCTAGATCGCTTACACAATTATACCGGTATTCAGGGACAGGCACTACAATGGTTCAGATCTTACTTATCAGACAGACATCAATTTGTCCATTTAAATGGGGAATCATCAAATCTAACGCAAGTAAATTATGGATTACCTCAGGGATCGGTTTTAGGACCCTTGCTATTCTCCATATACATGCTGCCCCTTGGAAACATTATTAGAAAACATGGAATTAGCTTCCACTGTTATGCAGATGATACTCAGCTATATATCTCATCAAGACCAGATGATTCCTTCCAACTATCCAAATTGGCAGAGTGCATCGACGATATAAAGCATTGGATGACTTGTAATTTCCTTCTTTTAAATTCTAATAAAACAGAAATATTACTTATCGGACCAAAGACACGTGAGCAGAATATTTCGGATTATGACCTGCAAATTGAAGGCTGCACTGTTACTCCAACAAATACAGTTAAAGACCTTGGCGTTATATTAGACAGCAACCTGTCATTTAAAAATCACATCTCAAATGTCACAAAAACAGCCTTCTTCCACCTTAGAAATGTTGCCAAATTGCGAAATATTTTATGTGTGGCTGATGCAGAGAAGCTCATTCATGCATTTGTGACCTCAAGACTTGATTACTGTAATGCACTGCTTAGTGGTTGTCCTGCATCATCAATAAACAAACTACAGTTAGTTCAGAACGCAGCTGCCAGAGTTCTAACCAGGTCCAGAAAATACGATCACATAACCCAATGTTATCAACCCTTCACTGGTTACCCATTAAGTATCGTATTGACTTTAAAGTTCTTTTAATTACTTATAAAGCCTTAAACGGTTTAGCCCCTACCTACATAACAGAGCTTCTACCACACTACAACCCATCACGCTCTCTAAGATCTCAAAACTCCAGACTTTTGATAACACCTAGAATAACTAAATCCACCAAAGGGGGTAGAGCTTTCTCATACGTAGCACCTAAACTCTGGAATAGCCTCCCCGATACTATTCGAGGGTCAGACACACTCTCCCAATTTAAATCTAGATTAAAGACACATCTTTTCAGCCAAGCATTCACTAATACATAGCTAATGAACAGCAGCTACGCTAATTATTCTCTTTCTGTTTCTGCCCTCGCCTCGGGATGCCCATCCCGAGGTAGGGAGAGATTCCGCCAGGCCCAGATGAACGTCATATGCCCATCCACAACTAGAGATTACGCCAGCTACATCGGAAAATCCCGTGCCATCCTCCTGCGAGAGCCTGCGGACTGACTGACCATCCAGCTCCATCCAAGGCAATTCCATCACCACCCAAGAAAAAGGCGACCATCTGGCCGGCCCAGCTCAGACAATTCCATCCCCAACCGAGAGCAAAGACGGACTACCTGTCACATAAATGCTAAATTTACAATACTTGGTATTTAATGCTAAACTTACATCACACGACAGCAGTTTGAAGTTATGGCTGCACTCAGTGACTTTGATTGGAGGTAGCTGGGTGGGTGTTGTAGGGAGTGGGGGGCTTGTTGGTTGTGGTTCGGGGCGTTTCATTTGTTGGGACTGTGTGGGTCTGGTCTGGTTGGTCTTGTTTTGTGGTCGATGTCGGACAACAGAGGAATAAAGTTAATTATGCCATTACTACTTTTCCCTGGTTGTCCCTCTGTTGTCTGTTGTTGACCACGGAATGGGACCGGGTTGGACCTGCACGGTTTCGGCGGGTGGGGCTTCCTGGGTCGCGGCTCGTGGGCTCTCCCTGTTCTTCGTGGACGTTGCTCGGTGGCTTTGGTCGGGGTCACTGAGTGCAGCTATGACACGTCAGAGGAGATCTGGCCCTCCCGGCTGAGCCTGGTTTCTCCCGAGGTTTTTTTTTCTCCATTATTCAGCATTGGAGTTTGGGTTCCTCGCCACAGCAGAGCAGTGCAGTGTTGGCTTGCTCACCGGGAGACTGCATTTATTTATTTATTTATTCATTTATTTATTAGATATTATTTATTATAATGATCTTGCTTGGTCTATAAACACCATGCACTGTGCTGTGTTTTACCTTTCTGTGTTTTTCTTATTTGCTCCTGTAAAGCTGCTTTGGAACAATGCACATTGTGAAAAGCGCTATATAAATAAAATTGAATTGAATTGAATTGAATGTATGGAAGTAAAATAGAGACAAATGTGTCTGAAGCAAAAAAATCGTCTCGGTTACGGATGTAACCTCGGTTCCCTGATGGAGGGAACGAGACGTTGTGTCGAACCGACAGATGGGGTTCGTCCCTGAGAACCAATCGCTTCCGACTTCTTAGAAAAGGCCAATGAAAATTGGCGAATGAAATTTGCATGCCGGACTCCGCCCCCGGATATCCGGGTATAAAAGGGAGACGGCGTGCCTCATTCATTCACCTTAGTTCTGAGGAGCCTGAGACCTCTCACGACTGCTGCAGTGGACAGCACGTGTTGTGGCAAGAGGACACAACGTCTCGTTCCCTCCATCAGGGAACCGAGGTTACAAACGTAACCGAAAAGTTCCCTTTCTGTCGGTCTCTCGACGTTGTGTCGAGCCGACAGATGGGGTTCCTATGGAAAACGCCACAACACTGTGCCCTGTCACAATCTCTAGCGAAGCGACGGTGACTGGCCTGGGCGTGTCAGCCGTGAGCGCTACCGCGAAATTGTAACCTACCAGTGGGTAGGTAGGGGGTCCCAGAGCTTTTCTTGAAAGGTGGGAAGGCCCCTGCCTTCGGCCTCACAGGCGGCAGCCTTGTTTCTCTAACAGCGAGAAGCCGCCCGGTACCGTAAGGCCACTGGGTAAGCACTACTTCCTCAAATGGGGGATGGCGCTACAGAGACCACTTCCTACCGCAGGGAAGAGTTTAGTGGAGATACCAACATGGTCTCACCGTTAGGGGAGAACTAATGGGAAGAAAGAGCGGTTGAAGAGAAAACCGCAAGGTGGAGGTCCACCTAAGGAGGTCATGGGTTACCAAGGTGGGAACCAGCATGAGGATACATCAGACGGAACCGAGTACACCTAACTGGGGACGTTCGCAACTGTCTGGTCAAGGTCCTCGAGAGTCTGATGTGCGAGATAACTCACGTGTCCCAGCCTAAGGGGGCAGGGCTGCTCTGCCCAGCCTGTCCCCTGGAAGGTGCTTGAGTGATGGATGGAGTGCCTGTTCTTTCACCCGAGTGGGAGAAGAAGTGATGGCAGGTATGCCCTGTCCCCCCTAGGAGAAGGGGGAGGGTACTTCGTCAAGGCGTAGCACCTACCGGCCGCCGGTCATTCTGTGCCGCAGATCGGGCCGACTACCGGTTCTACGCGTGAGGTTGTAGACACCTCGCGAGGTTGTTAGGTGTAGCCCAACCCGCAGCTCCTGCAGATGTCTGCCAGAGAGGCTGCCTCGAGCCAGTCCACGAGGAGGTGTGACTCGTGTAAGACCCGCCAAGGGCTAGGAAACACTAGGACAGGTATCGCCAAAGTGACGCAGTCCACTGATCCAGTGCCCACTCTGTTTGGAGACAGCCCTCCTGCTGACTCCAAAACAGACAAAGAGCTGCTCAGAGCTTCTGGGCTCTGCGTGCGGTCCAAGCAGAGGCGCATGCCGTACTGGACAAAGCACGGATGGGGTTGGGTCTTCCTCCCCGGTGGGGAGCGCCTGAAGGTTCACCACCTGGTTCTCGGGGAGTGGTGGGAACTTTGGGACGTAGCCGGGCCGGGGTCTCAAGATACGTGAGAATCCGGGCCCGAGTTCTAGGCAATCTGGGACACGGAGATGCTTGTAGTCCCTACCCTCTTGAGAGTCGCAATCCGAGACCGTCTTATCAAGACTGAGAAAGAGCGGTAACCCCGACTCGAGGGGGCTCTCAGGCCGCATCAAGGTCGAAGAGGGTACGGAGCGGGGTAAGGTGGTCACCTCTCCCGCCCCTTAGGAACCAAATGACAGGGTGCTGTCCAGAGCTACCCAGCACTTGGGTTGTGATGAGCGGCCGTAGCGGCTACATACATTCCCAGTGTGGAGGGGAGAGATTATCTCGGTCTCTGGGAGGACCGCACCCGACGACAGCAACTCCGCGGGTCTTCTCTCGAGAAGAGCACCAGGATGAGAAGAGGCCCACCTATGGCGTATAGCGCCAGTGGCCAGGCCCTAGCCTGAGTAGTGTCAACCCAGCGGGTGGCCACTCAGGATCTCCTCGTTCCCGTCCAGACATGGAGCCAGGTTGCCGTGATGCCTAACGTGCCCCTTCCCCTGGGAAAGCGGTCCCGCAGGGGGACCCAGGGGGGAGTGTGTCAGAGCTTCAGCTCCGAGAACCAAGTCCTGGTTGGGCCGAAGGGCGTAACTAGTACCACTTGATGCTCCTTTCCCTGCCTTGCACAGGCTGTGCAATGAGGCTCACTGGGGGAAAGCGTACTTCCGCTTGTCCCCGGCCAGCTGTGCGCAGAGCATCCGTGCCGAGGGTCACTGGGGAGTACCAGCGGACAATGGGGGTGTCGGGAGGCAAGGCACCTGGCCGCCAAACTGCCCCAAATGAGCGGCTCGCGGGGAGGGAGTCGCCACTCTCCGCAGGGTCAACTGACGAGAGAGCACATCGGCTGTCTGGTTCAGGCGCCGGATGTGTTGGCTCCACAGGGAGCTTCACCACCTGCTGACTCCACAGGAGGAGGCGTCGGCAGTTGTGCTGTCCAACCGGACCAGCACGTGCTTGTTCTGCACGAGAGGTTGTAACCCCTTCAGTGCGGGTAGCACATCCAACAACTCTAGGCAATTTGATATGCCTGCGCAGGCGGGGGCCCGTCCATCGCCCCGACAATGCGTGCCCATTGCACACGGCACCCCAACCCTGCAGGAAGGCGTCTGCGACCCTGACACGTCTCAACCTGCCCGAGAGGGACCCCCGTCCGTAGAAAGGTCATTGAAGACCAAGGGGTTAGGGTGCGTCGGCAGAAAAGCGTAATCACCATCCGCCTGCTGCCGGTGTGCCACGCTCTCCAGGGAACTCGACTCTGTAGCCAGTGTTGGAGGGGTCTCATGTGCATCAACCCGAGGGGTATCACCACCGTCGAGGATGCCATGTGCCCAGGAGCCTCTTCCCGCTGACTGCTTGAACCCAAGCAGTTCAACACTGACTGAGCGCAGTCGCGCTGTAATGGAGACAGAGTTGAGTTCCATACCAAAAAAGAGGATGCTCCGCACAGAGGAGAGCTTGCTCTTTTTCGGTTGACCTGTGGTCCCAATCGATCTAGGTGCCGAAGCACTAGGTCCCTGTGTGTACATAACAGATCTCACGAGTGTGTCAAATGAGCCAGTCGTCGAGATAGTTTAGTACCCGCACACCTCTCTCCCTGAGGGGAGTGAGGGCGGCTTCCACGATCTTCGTGAAGACTCGTGGGGACAGGGACAGACCAAAGGGGAGGACTCTGTACTAATATGCCTGACCCTCGAAAGCGAACCGTAGGAACGGGCGATGACAAGGGAAAATTGAGACATGAGAGTAAGCGTCCTTCAGGTCGATTGCCATGAATCCATCTTGACATCTGATAGATGCCAGGATGCGCTTCTGCGTAAGCATCCTGAACGGCAGCTTGAGTAGGTGCCTGTTCAGGGTACGCAGATCTAGCGATCCCCGCTCTTTTGGGGACGATGAAGTACGGGCTGTAAAACCCATTGAACATCTCGGCTAGAGGGACGAGCACGATCACTTCCTCACCAGAGGGGTGGAGACCTCGGCCCGAAGCACGGGGCATCCCTGCCTCTGCTGAGGTTAAGAGGATGCCCCGAAACTTGGGCGGGCGTCCGGGGAGTTGGATCGCGTAGCCGAGACGGACCGTATCCCGCAGTCACTGTGACGGTTTGGGAAGCTCTTGTCAGGCTCCCAGGGACCGACAGGGAGGCTAGGGGTATGTTCTGCTTCATCGACCTCCCGGGGGTGGTTCGATGGCTGGCAGTGCGGATCCCTCGCCGTGGGGGGGACCCCCAGAGGAGATCGGCTCTGCAGTTTTACCTGCCTGGCGATGATGCCTGATGATTATCCTCGACATTGGGTCTTGCCGCAACGTCGAGTTGCCGAACACCGTCGTGTAGAGGGTGAGAGCGGCTGTGATAATACCCAGACGATGATGTGGCACAACGCACCGTCGATTGAGAGTGCTTAGGCTGCTGATTATCCTCAACATTGGGTCTCGCCATGACGCAACGTCGAGTTGCCGAACACCGTCGTGTAGAGGGTGAGAGGGCTGTGATAAACGCCCAGAGAGGGAGAAAACCTTTTAGAATGGGCTGTTGGGA
This sequence comes from Triplophysa rosa, assembly GCF_024868665.1. NCBI lineage: Eukaryota > Metazoa > Chordata > Actinopteri > Cypriniformes > Nemacheilidae > Triplophysa > Triplophysa rosa. The sequence goes on from NC_079890.1 coordinate 40,030,834, forward strand.
CGGGGCAGGAACCGTCCCGGATCGACCACCAGCAATGGAATGGCTGGGGTCGGGCCCGAAGGTATTCTCGATCTCCCTGGGGTCTTCCCATGAGGGCCGCTTTGGCTTTCGCCGCGGCTGCTGACGGGATGGTGGTCTCCTCTTCGATGTCTTGAAGAGGACCAGGGCTGCTGGGAAGCAGACGGTGCACGGGATCTCGGCGGCCAAAGGGCGGTCGAGTTGCGGCTGGGGAGGACATACTTGATATCCTCTGTCTGCTCCCTAACTGTCGAACTCGACAGTATCACCAAACAGCCCCCCCTTGCGAGATGGGTGCATCGAGAAAGCGGACTTTCTCAGTATTACTCACCTGTGCAAGGTTCAGCCAGAGGTGTCTCTCCTGGACCACAAGTGTGGACATCGCCCGACCCAGGGCCCGCGCGATCACCTTGGTCGCCCGAGAGCGAGGTCGGTGACGGCGCGGAGTTCCTGGATAAGCGCTGGGTCGGTCTTACCCTCGTGGAGCTCTCTCCGCACATTGGCCTGCAGGAAGGCCATAGCGTGGAGAGAGGGGACAGCTTGGCCCGCAGCAGAGTAAGCTCTCGACACCTCAGATGCCAAAAAGCCTACGTGCTTTGGACGGGAGTCTAGGTCGAGCCCCTGGGGGACATCGATGTATCCTCTAGCTGCCCCACCATCGAGGGAAGAAAGGGTGATGGAACTAGTTGACGTGTACGTGCCGAAGGGGGCGTTCCAGGTCGTACTAGGTTCCTCATGCACTTCCGGGGGAACACGGCACTGGGGGCGAGTGCGGCTTGGAGCCGCTCTCAAGCCCGATGTACCGTGTATCCAGCCGCGAGCATTGGGAGAGGCAGTGCGGTGCACCGCAACCCAATCCGGCGGCCCGGGAAAACATGGCTGACATTTCGACGTCCGCTTCTTCCTGATCTCGACCCCCCGAGGGAGGGAGCTTCAAGGAATCGTCGGAGTCTGATGCCAGTAAGTCACCCTCCGATGCTGCAACAGACATCTCATCATCACGTACCGTGTCCGATACGTGATTGAGGAATAAGACGGCGGACCGTCTCATGGGGAACGGTCAGACGAGCAAGACAAGGTGCGAACGGTCCGCGAGCCAGTGGCTGACGGATTAGCGCTCACAATAATCCTCATATCACCCTCGCTGCTCGCCGTAGCGGGCGGCAGGGCCGTAGTCCTGCCGTCACGGAACGGGAAGCAGACAAGGTGGTGGCTGAGTCCCGTGGGAACACAGCCACCCGTGACACAACGTCTGAATCATCAACCGCCCGCAGTGCGGGCAGGACGTATCCACAACATCTGCCCCAGCGTACTGGAAGCAGACATCGTGTCCGTCCCCCTCCTCGATGAGTGTGTTGCACCCACGAGAACAGCGGGACATGCCACGCTGGAGAAATTTGCTCTTTTAGAGAAAAAACTCGAACACTTCTGGAAACGCCGAGACGCCCAGGGGAAGTCGCTGCAGGAAGGGACAGTCCGCTGCACCACATCGTAGAGCCGGCAGTCTTGTAGCGAAGTCTGTTGATCATGAGCGAAGGCTCCAAAGAACAAAAGGTGAATGAATGAGGCACGCCGTCTCCCTTTTATACCCGGATATCTGGGGGCGGAGTCCGGCATGCAAATTTCATTCGCCAATTTCATTGGCCTTTTCTAAACTAGTCAGAAGTTGATAGGTTCTCAAGAGCGAACCCCATCTGTCAGCTCGACACAACGTCGAGAGACCAACAGAAAGGGAACACTTGGTATCTACTTGTTTAATAGTTGTTTTGTTTTTGATGCTGGGACACATCAATAAAACCCTATTTGTTGCTAGATCCTGAGGAAATTATATCCTGCCCTCCCTTCAGGGGTTGTTGATGCCCAGGAACTGAACCCCCTCTTCTTATCACACCTCTCCCCTCCCCTTCATCTCTTCAGGCCCTGACCACTGGAAATGTCCTTACACATTTCATACTGTTATATCATTTATTGTCATGTTATGAAGACTTGATCATCATGTTTGGTATTGTTTTAAAGGTCATGGTGCGATGGGTAAAAAAATCTAGTTCCTTTAAACCTATCGGGGAGACCCACACAGAGCCCCGCCACACACACACACACACACACACACACACACACACACACACACACACACACACACACACACACACACACACACACACACACACACACACACACGCACACAAAACAAGACAAGACGATTTAACATGATAACAAGATTATTCATCATGTTTGAAGTCAAACACAAAGCAAGTGCGTAAGAGCAAAACAAGACAAAACGAGCATTAAAATCGGCGAAAACCACTCAAATATGAGACATTTCTTGTCGTAAAAGAAAAAAAAGTCACCAGTAAAACGATCAATCCAGTAAGAAATGAATCCCAGAATGCGTTGACTTACTTTGCCATGAGCTTCTGTACATTCTCGGCATATAAATCCGGGTTCTCTTTCTCTTCTTCTGATGGTGTGTAGACGGGCAGAAACTGAAAGGATTATTGAGAATGTCAGGATTTGATTGGCTCTCGGTCATGTCAATCAATCGCGCAACAGCACCACCTACTTCCACAGTGACGCTGGTGTAGAGCTGAGACATAGTGTGCCACAGAGCTTCAAACCTAAAAATACAACACATTTACAACACGACAGAGAATTTCAGATTTTCACCAGGCCTTCAAAAATCCTTCTTACCAAGTCGTTCCCTTCCAAGTCCAACGAACCGTGTCCTGGAAAATAACGAGACGATTATCATCATGCAAATTACAAAGCGGAAACAGCACTGGTGAAAAATCACCATCAATATTTCCTCTGAAAGAACGTGAAACATTTGTTGTTTGTCATGTCACAATTGTTATGTTATTTCAATTGATCATGTTTTACATCACATTATTCAGCATCATCAGTTTGTGTTTGTAGTTTTTAAAGCTCAGTGCGCGCGCACACACACAGTGACCTTCTGTTATATAAACCGATCTAATTTGATCTTTCCACCCCCTCCGGACCCCCGGACGTCACTCACAGAGTTATTAGGATAGTGCAGTAACACGGGCTGAACTGGAACTCCAGCCAGAAACGCACCTGTCGAGAGAGAAATTTAACACTGAGAATTAACACCGACGTTCAGTGATGTGTAAAGTACCTAAGCAATACTTGAGTAAAAGTGCAAATATCTCGCCACAAAATGACTTTGGTAGAAGTGAAAGTAACCTTTTAGAATGTCACTTAAGGATCAAAACTCCTATTTATATTAAATCTACTTAAGTATTAAAAGTAAAGTTGACGTAAACGTTGTTAATAAAAATGGTGCTTACCAGTGTTGGGTAAGTTACTCTGAAAAAGTAATTAATTACTAGTTACTAATTACACATTCGATAATGTAATTAGATTACTGTACAAGTTACTTTCTTCAAAAAGTATTTAGTTACTTATTACTAATTACTTTCTATATCCTACATCAACCTTGATGAGTTAAGTGATTCAAGGATTGACATGAAACAGCTCTTTCAATTCATTCAAATAAATAATATAAAACTACATAAAGTATTATTATTAATTACAGATGTGAGAATTATACGTTAAAGGACATATTTTTAAGTTAGACTTGAATTCCTCTTCTGCACACACACATATTACACAAAGTATTTAGTTTAATTACATCAGAAGTAACTGTAATTAAATTACAGAAAAAATAAGAGTAATCCCTTACTTTAATTTTTCAAGGGAAAAGTAATTAAATTACAGTAACTAATTACTTAGTAACTAGTTACACCCAACACTGGTGCTTACATAGAAATGTACAACTTTGAAAAAGCTCGGTCTCAAGCTCAGTTGTTTTATCTGTAACAACATGTTGCCAAATGGCTAAACTATCAAAATACAAGTTCAGAAACCACATCTTTACAACTTATAACTTTATAAAAGGATAGTTCCCTCCCACCCAATATAATCCCTCGAAGAGAACAAAATCAGAACAAATCTGTCCGGCCCTTACTTCTTTCTTTCCTCTCATTTCCCTCACAGTAACAACGCAGTCATTTCATCATTCATTGAAGCTGAAAAATGATCTGTTTCTCTTTAAAAGCAGCAGCACATTAAAACCTTCTTATTAACCGCTGAGAGCACCTTTTGGCACTTGCACATTGAGCTTTAACCAATGATTACTTCAGCACTGCAGTCATGGTGACCGGATCGCCGACTTGTCTACAGTTCTGTTTCTATGCTTTTATTTTGTAGTAACGAACATGCTTAGGGGAAATGTATCCGAGTAAAAGTATACACTTTGTTCAGGAAATGTAGTGGAGTAAAAGTAAAAGTCTGCAGAAATATAAAGACTCAAGTAAAGTACAGATACTACCAAAAAAATCCTTAAAGTCCCTGTGAAATGAAAAATGACAATGCCTACTTTTTCATGAAATATTGCAGCGTTTATAGTAAATAGTTGATCAATGTGTGTCTTTTTCTTTTTAAAATTCATGTACCCTCATAATCTTCAGTTAAAATCTGAAAATGCACTTCCGCCCTGAAATGACGATCCATCTCAAATGACATATGTTAGACGGCTTGGGCGGAGCATCCGTTAACTCCTCCCCTTCAGCTGTCAGTCTGCTGCCAGTTTCATTTCACAATGCAACGGCTGTTTTTACATATCCAATCAAATTGGCAGTGAAAAACGCAAGCCACGCCCACTCATTTTCTCCTTTGAAATTCCTTTTCAGTCGGAAATGTGTCAGAATATGGATCGCAACTTCCGGTTGACGGGGACTTTAGGTACTGTTGTACTCCAGTATTTTTAATTCGTTACATTACAACACTGCTCATGGCTGACAGATTTATGGTCACGAAAACGTTCAATTTCTGTCCAATCCCATGATTTCTACAGTGAGAAAAGATTGGTTGTTTCATGTTGAGACACAGGTGATGGTCATGAGCCCCACACACACGTACCTGGCTTGAATTTGATCAGCACTCGACCGTTAGTCGTCGTTCCCTCTGGAAACATCAACATCTACACAGAGACAGAAGAGTCAGAAACACAATCCAACACACACCCACCTCGCTCATGTTTAATGTGCGTGTGTGTACCTGAGGCCAGCGGCCGTCAGACGTGATTCTCTCACGGATCTGTGAAACACATTTCTTTCTGGATTCAGGATCTTTTCTGCTCACCAGGACTGACTGATTAAACTCCAACAATGCTGAAACACACACAGACATCACGAGTGCATCAACACATGGCGATTACTGTTGTGAAAACAACTTCAGTGTTCTTTTCTATAAAACAAGAATAAACAAGCATCCTTCTCAACTAAAACTCCAACTGTAAAATCACGAGAAACCCCCCTGGTTAAGCCACGCCCACCGTGCGGCTCATCTGATTGGCTGTTACTGTCACATGACACAGGCATCCGTCTCTTACCTCCTATCACAGGTAATCGGGCGTTCTCTGAGCGGGACACTACGGTGGGCAGGCCGGTGACGGGCAGCACAAACATGTCCAGAAAAGTGCTGTGAGGAGCCACGGCCAACACCGGAGCATCCTTCAGATCCGCCTGACGTCCCTTCACTTTAATCCACAGGAATCCCACGCAGAAGAAGGCGGCCCGGCTGAGGAACACCATGATGGGATGAAAGAACCACCGACGCCAGCCCCGCACCGGCACCGCCCGCTCCGCCTCCGAGAGACCGGCCAATCGCAGTCGAGCTATGGGCCACATCAGCAGGAAGAAGAGGGTGGTGAGCATGGTGCGGATGGGAAACAGAATCCACCCCAGCAGAATTCCCTGAGAAAACAAACAAACGACAAAAAAAAAACATACTTATAGACGATTTCATCTTAACAACACAAACAAATGTTACTTTTGTGACCCCAACTGAACTTCCGGTACACATTCACAAACAATGGAGCGCCTTTAGGTTACTTCTGATAACAATCAAAAGAAACGGAGAAGAACTGTTGCTTGGCTAAACTTGTCTCGCCAATATTTTAAATTTAGACTGCGATACCAAACTCAACCGCTAGACCAGTATGTACCATACTGTTTCTTTAAAGTCCCCGGAAGTTGCGATAGTTTTTACTTCTGTATTTGATGCATTTCCGAGTGAAATGGAATTTCGAATGAGAAAATTAGTGGGCGTGGCTTTCATCTTTCTCTGCGATTTGATTGGATGTATAAAAGCAGCCGTTGCATTTTGAAATGAAACTGGCAGCAGACTGACAGCTGAAGGGGAGGAGTTAACGGATGCTCCGCCCAAGCCGTCTAATATAATCATCTAAGATGGAAAGTCCTTACAGGACAGAAGTGCATTTTCAGATTTTAACTGAAGATTATGAGGGCACACGAATTTTAAAAAGAGAATGAGCCACATTGATCAACTATTTATTATAAACGCTGCAATATTTCATGAAAAAGTAGGCATTGTCATTTTTCATTTCACTGGGACTTTAAATGCGATCAAACTACAGGACCAATTCAACAACATGTTTATTTAATAAAAGGAGCATACAACAAAAGTCAACAAATCGTTTATTTAATACAATTATTATACAGTACAAAATAATAATACAAATTAATATGAACATAAATGAAATAAAATATAAATAGTTATATTATCAGACACTAGCCAAACACAAACCGGAAGTTAACTGGGGGTCAGGTGCGCACATCCGATGAAACGCTCTATAGTCAATTATTGGTGGTCTGACAAAACAAATGACAAATGAGAGCAACATCAAACTTTTCTTGTAAAATCAATCTGTCATATTTAGAATAAATTCTCAAGTTGACAGTTTAAACAGATTAGTACCGCAGTCAGAACAGGAGTGAATAACACACATTCTTAAGGAGTTATGTTGTTTCGACCCTGTTCCAGTCTGATCACATCTAGCCTGTGTGAACTGGTTTGCTCAAAAAATATGTAAATCTGTAAACTGAGACAAGACCATTTCACATGATATTGTCGCAAGAATTGTTGGACAGGACGTGCTAAAGTATTGTTTCATCTGAAAATCCATCACAATGTTTCGTTTAGTTTGAGAGAATCTATAAATCCGATATAATGAGGATGTTTAAAGTCTGAAAGTTTACCCTGCTGAAAAACAAACAAACAATCACAGAAAGCCTCAGGTTTTTAATGGTTATAATGGGAATTGTTTTGCTTTTGATGGGAACTATGAGGATCTCAGTGGGTTCATTTCTACTGGTAATGTGTTGAGTTCTGTTGGCGAGATGTTATTTTAAGTTCACACCTACTGGAATAAGATCCATATCACACTACGCACAGGTATTTTCTTCTGGTAAACAGCTGATGGGTCATACCCAGCTAACACAGTACGTTCTGACGACGTCGCCAGTTGGTCTTCATGTGGTCACCGTGACATTACTTTGTGACCACGTTCTGAGGACGTCTCGGCAACGTTCCATTTCTTAGAATTTTTGCTAACGTTCCAGAAACGTCTGAGCCACGTCCTCAAATAACGTCGTGAACTGATCCCATGGAGAACGTTGTAGCGACGTGATGTACTGGTCTTCAGATTACCTGGACACTGGTCATTTGATTAATGAATCTGGTCATTTCTGTTTATAATGTTATTACATGGAACATTTAATTACGATCAGAGTAAAATCTGTTATATTGTCAAAACGAATGTTATTAATCCGACTTTTCACAGCCAATAAACTGGAGTTTAATAACTAAGATACAACATTTATTTAATGCGCGCGCTTGTCCAGCATGCGCGTTCTCTGTTCTGCAAAGAGCCGCGCGCTCGCATTGAAATAAAAAATGACAACAACAAAAAATCATGAAATATTGCAGCGTTTATTGTTAATAGTTTAACGAAGCAACTGTGTTAGCGGAGATCATGTTTTTTTGTGTGGTGGAAACCAGTTTCAGGGTCAGGGTTTCTTGATACATGTCAAGGGCTTGACAGTGTGGTATTTATACAGAACAAAGGTTATAATGACAACAGGATCATAAACTATCACCATGGTAACAGCTTCCACGATACTATTCAAACAGTATCAAACACAATAGTAAAGTTCTTAGCTACTGTAGTGTTTTTAACCTACCCTTACCACAGTATTTGCTCCAGAGGATCAATTCACGTTAGATGACGCAACAGAATACTGTTGTAAACATGAACAATATTTGGTATTCTACAATCTACTATAGTAAATGCAGTACGCTTTCGTGTGAGACGTGTAAGAAACTGTAATACTCATGGTGATTGTTTACACGGAGTGTTAATGTAGTTAGACGTTTGTACATATTTGTCCGATGATGTAGAGAAGGAGAGAACGGAGACGGGTTTTCTTTAAAAGGACATCCAGTTGTGTGCGTCACACACATGGCGCTGCTGAACACGTGAAACTGGATCAGAAGATAGAAATCTTACCCGAATCCTCAGAGCCGCTGTAAGATCCACGGAATGAATGAATGGGTGACGAGTGTGTCCATCATCACAGCTCGACGTCATCACAGCACACACGAAGATAAACACACACACAATCACAACAAACGCGGAGATCCGGGTGAAGCTACAGTCCAGTGCGCCAAAGATCCCACATCAATCAAACGAAATGCCAGGGATCCTTAGACAAGTAAAAAAGCCGCACTGACGTGCGATCGACCTCCGACATCAAACGAGCTCGCGCAACTCTAACAAACTGATATTTACACTCCCTGTGACCACGCCCCCTACAACGCGGACCCACTCCCTCTGACCACGCCCCCCGCAACACACGACTGCACGAGCAGCGCTGAAAACTCCACCTCTATCTCGCACATTAATCACTGCACACGCCCGTTCTGATAGATGTGGACAACAACGCGATTAAAATCACACTTCAATCACAGTATTCTTTTCAAGTATGCCACTTTCTATACAGCCTACTGTGGAGAGAGAGAGAGAGAGAGAGTCGTAGCAAGCATGTTTGTGTGCAATAAAACTCAACGCTTATCTGTAGTATGTATTGTGTGAAAATTGAAAACGTTTGCTTAAATTACTACAAGAATTCGAAGTGTGGCGTATTTCTATAAATGTATTCTCAATGATGAAACGCACGTCCCATCCAGTAATCACCGCAGTGGTCTAAAGGCAAAAGCTCGCTCACTTTGACCAAGTGTCTGCTCAGTGCCCGGTGAAGAAACAAACGTCTTGGGCTGGTCCGGCAGGTTTTCTTTCACTGTTATCATGGAGATTAGTTGTTTTCTGGGTGGAGACTTGTTGACATTCCAATGACAGAAACTCCATTTCAGGATTATTTTGATACAGAAGTGGATTTATGTACATAGATGGTCTTCAAGATATGACTTGATGGATCTTTTATAGACGCCCTACACTGACGATCCCATCTGTGGGCTCTTTAAGATGTTTCTTCTGAAATGACGAACATGTGGTTGAACTGGTTTCTTGAGGACGGTGCTTATGTCATGTTTCGACACACAACATTATTCAGCTTTGTCACAGTGAAATCCTCAGAAAAGACGTCTGTGATGGTATCAAAACCAAACTGAATTCTTTTGTTAGGAGGGAGGAACAAGATGATAGATGTGTGAAATTCTCATCCTTCTATAAATTCACTCATCAAAAATATCTGAATTTAGTTTCGTCATATCTGTCACATAGAAATGATCACATTCAAGAGTGTTCAGTTCACCCAACTTTAAAGATCACAACAGAAAACGTTATTAACTTGTTTTAATAGATCAGAACAGAAAAAATCACAAACTATAATTGATCAATGCCTGGTGTTAAATATGTTAATCTGCATGTGTGTGTGTGTGTGTGTTTGAGAGAAACATTTTGTTCTTCACATGATCATCCCTCCGCCCATAATCTCCATTCTCTGTGGACATAATAGAGAAGCAGATGTGTGAGACAGCACATCTGTTTGGATTCATTCCAGACACTCAGAAACAGGTTTATGGATTATTCATGTACCTGGGGCGGTTCTATGAACGCCAGCCAATCAGACGAGTGTGTTGGGAGGAGCCCCATTGATTGACACTTGTAGATGGCCAGTGCTGAACCCAGCAGATTCCCGATGAGATAAACCAAACCCTGTAACCACTGCTGACTCGAGCTCTCCAACAACTTAAACGCTGCCAAACAAACACACACATTTCTGTCTTTTGAGTCGGAGATTAAAACAATGACTGTAAACATTAATTACTAATGTCACGCATTAAAACACAGAAAGTGTTTTATATATACAGTATATATAGTATATAGACTGATATTATTACTGAAATATTTTTTTTTACAGTTGCTACTTTTGGATCCTGACATACATTTGAAATGATAATGCCTTAGAAATGTCTATTCCTTTTTTCTTATAAATACACTCTCGGTTAGGGCTGTGCGATATTAAAGAAAAATGCGATAACATGCTAAATAATGCAATATCCGATACAATATTTCTTTTTCTATCTGCATCAACCTAAAACTTATAGACTTTACTCCACTTGGCAGTATGTAAACACTGGTCCAGAAGCACTTCCGGTTTCAGTTTTATTAGTTTAAATCTCACATATATAACTGAAACTTTAAGATATTTGGTTAAAATGTTTCGGTCAGTTGCATTTTGTTCAACCATTGTGTGGTTTAAAAAAACTGAAACAGGAAGTTCTTTTGGACCAGCATTGTATACGTCATCCAAAGTGGTCTATACGTAACTTTTTACATTTTTTAAATAATTCAGTTATAGCACGATATTGCCATATTCATACTGCGATATGCACATCAGCGGTTTTCAATCATTTCGATATATTGCCCAGCCATACTAATGGTCCAAAGTTTTGTGACATGTGAGTGAAATGTTTCTCCTTATTTTTTAAAACTTTTGATCTCAAGGCGTATGCTTAAATGTCTGAAATTAGTTTAGTAGATTCAAATATAATTTTGCAAACAACCATTTTATTTAATACAAAAATGTTTTTGAAATGGATGACTTTGACTGAATGATGAAGAAAGAGCAGCCAATAAGAGCACAGAACAGATGGGAACTCCTTTAATACTGTTTAAAAAGCATCTGAGGGCGAGACCTCGAGAAGCTGCTTGAGAAAATGACAAGAAAACATCTCAGCAAATTCTAGTCAAAAGGTGACTACACTGAAGAGGATCAAACATAACACGTTTTCATTTTTGTTATTTTAGTTAAATGTATTCCCATAGTCCCCTTTGTATTATTTCATAATTTTGAGTACTTCATTATTATTCTAAAATATGGAACAAACATGAACACATAAGCGAGTAAGTGTCGAAAAACGTTTGACTGCTAGTGTACATGTTGCCGTTTAACAGTCACTTGATCTGAAGTTCTATGCTAAAATGTTCGATATTCTTTTTTGTTGACAAAAATATACGTTTCAACTCATTCACCATTTCAGAACTGAAATGTCAATTAAAATAAAATGTCGGTAACACTTTACTATAAGGTGCTATTAGTTAACATTAGTAAATGCATTAGCTGACATTAGCTAACAATGAACAACTGAGTTTTTCAGCATTTATTAATGCCTTTTAAATGAATGTTAGTTCATGTCAATACAGTTATTCATGCGAGTTCATGGTGCATTGACTCATGTTAACAGTGACAACGTTTGATTTAATCATGAAATCAACATCAATTAAGATGAATGAATGCTGTAAAAGTATTGTTCCTTGTTAGTTCATGATAGCTAATGCATTACCTCATTGTTAACTAATAGCACCTTATTGTAAAGTGTTACCAAAATGTTTCTAAATGAATGATTGGGACTTAATAATAAAGAGAAATCAGTCAGTAAGAGGTCAGTTTAAAAAGCACCTTGGAGCAAATCTGTAAATTCACAGAAGCGGATCAAATTGACCATCATTTGGATTCTCTAGTCACAACATAAAACATAATAAAAAGTTACATTTGTGTCACTCCATGGTTTTAAAGAGTTTACTATTATTCTAAAATAACGTAATATTTACTTTAATATTCTAAAGTAACGTAATATAAAGTGATCCTAAACTTGAATGGTAGTGTGTGCCGGTAATGGAGATACTCACTGGCTGACATGGACATGAGCGCCTGGATGGGTCTCCACGCCATCATGCACACCATCATGATGGGGAAGATGGAGATGGTGTTTCCTGACATGTACATGATGAAGAGGTTCATGGGAATCTGCTTCAGCGGTCCCAAAGCCACGTCCCAGCATCTCTACAGAGCAAAACATCTCCAATAAGACCTGGTTTTATTCCTCACTCCCACCCGTCTGCCCAGGGCTCAAAGAGTTGACATATTTACTGAAGATAAATGGCCTTACCTTCTCCACCAGGTTGCGGTCGGCTTCTTGTACGCTGGTGTCCGGTACGGGTTTATCAGAATATCCCACAGGATACATCACATCGCCCTCTTTACACTGCCTGTCCCCACGGTTCCTGCACAAAGAGAAGTGGAAAACAGCTGGATAAAACATTGCTGTTGAGGATGGACAGTGTTTGCAGCTGTGGTTAATGATGTTCAAGTACACATCCACGTCACATTTCAGCTTTGCCATGTGTTTGGCTCTCAAGCGTCATGTGACCGAGATCAAACCTGGAGGGACAGTGTTTATGCGAAGGTCACATCATTCAGAAATTCCCCCTCGCATGTCTTAACAACAGATGTGATGAATTACCTGCTGTTGCCCAGACTCAGTTCTAAAGCCCATTTCATTCTCTTCGCTGCAGCTCCGCCTCTCGTTGACACAGCTCCGCCCCCCTGACTACATGGTGATGTCATACTGCCTGTTAAAACACCTGCAAAAAACAACATATATATATATATATATAAAAACTATAAATCTGTTGCTTTGAGTCAACTGAGCCAAGAAAGAAAATAATTAGATGACGTAACTTTCGTTGGTCATGTATGAACACCATTATCCAAAAACAGGCATTGCCACATTCATAATAACGTGACTGAATTGAACGTGTCCAGTTGGATTATTTCACACGAGTAAATCATTATCATAATACTGTTCAAACACATTGTTACCCTGTTCACTGTCAGATTCCAATCATCACTTGTAATAAATAACTAACGGTAACGGTAAATGTTTTTCTCGATTCATCTTGAAAAGTCATATTTACTCACCTCTCAAAGATCAACTCGAGCGTGAAAAACTGACAGATGTTTCACGAGTACCTTATATAATCCTATTAATTCTGTTTTATTTTATAAATAATGTGCCGTAATAAACAGGCGAGCAACTCTCCTCACAGACACCAGCTGATGACGATTCCGCGTCACTTCCGTCCCCAGCAGATGACGTCAAGCAGACTCTTGTTCTTTTTGTGTTTTATTAAATTTGTTTTTTTTATTGACCATAATATAAATCTATAATGGCATAGATAAATGCACATAAACATTTAAGCAAGGCACATAAAGAAAAAGAAAGAAAGGAAAAAAACAGATACCAAGAACCGATACTTTTCATAAATTTATAAAATTAAGTAGGGGACTATACATTCTCTTCCAATAAATCGAGTTATTTTATTACTTTAACAAGTTTCAGAGCCTTTTTAGATTTCATATATTCCACTGATGGAAATAAATTACTTTTAAAAATATTTTAAAAACAGAAAAATAATGCATACATTTGCATTTATGAATGTTTTTTTCCTAGAATCAAGATTATATTAACGGAAAAAAATAATTCCTTTTATCATCCAATATTCCGAATATAATGTGCTCTCTAGCAAAGCTTGGCACTGACTGAATTTTTGCGGACTCTTCTGTAGGGTAGAATTTTATCATAAAAATGTGACGCTTATTTCGCTTATTAATTGATATACAAATAAAAATATATATTCGTAGATAATATTTGGTAACTATAAATATGTACACTTAGACTTTGGAGGAAGAATATTCATTTGAAATAAAATAAACATTTTAACTGTTATTTTTATTCTATTTTAAACATGACGGTTTTGATTATCTGAGGGTTAACTTAGGAGTATGACAGACACAGCACTTCAAAAAAAAATGTTTAATACACTTAAGATTTACATTTGTAAACAAACAGTATAATGCATTCTGTTTAAAACATCTTTTGGAATTATTTACACATCACTGCTCTTCATATTCTACAATATACATGTACTGTATATAGTGCACAACATTGCAAAAGCATTAGGGACTCTTGTGAATGTACAACATTTGTTAAATCTAACTTCTTGAGCGTGTTAAGCCTGTGTGTTTGTGTCATTTGTAAAGACTCAGTTCTGCACAGTGGTAAAAACACATGTAGGCATCACACAGTAAGCGGCGGACGGGGTCTCTGAGCGTGGAGGCATCCAGCCGAGCGATCTCCTCCACTGACAGACTCAAGTACCGGCCCACCTCAGGACACGCTCTCACCTGTGGCACATTAAAACCGTTTTCTTCTCCTGCAGAAACACGCAAAGTCACCATGAAATCACATTTGTTTAATTTCTTACTACAGCCGTGGCCAAAAGTTTTGAGAATGACACAAATATGAATTTTCACCAAGTCTCCACTGCTTCAGTGATTTTTATGTTTTTGTCAGATGTTACTATGGTATACTGAAGTATAATTACAAGCATTTCATAAGTGTCAAAGGCTTTTATTGACAATTACATTAAGTTTACGCAAAGACTCAATATTTGCAGCGTTGACCCTTCTCTTTCAAGACCTCTGCAGTTGGCCCGGGCATGCTGTCAATCAACTTCTGCGTCACATCCTCACTGATGGCAGCCCATTCTCGCTCATTTTTGTTTTGCTTGTTCTCAATGGGATTAAGGTCTGGGGAGTCTCCTGGCCATGGACCCAAAATGTTGATGTTTTGGTCCCCGAGCCACTTACTTCTTACTTTTGCCTCATGGCAAGATGCTCCACCGTGCTGGACAAGGCATTGCTCATCACAAACTGTTCTCGGACGGTTGGGAGAAGTTGCTCTCCGAGGATGTTTTTGTGCCATTCTGTGTTCTGAGGCAGAATTGTGAGCGAGCCCACTCCCTTGGCTGAGAAGCAACCCCACACATGAACGGTCTCAGGATGCTTCACTGCTGGCATGACACAGGACTGATTGTAGCGCTCTCCTTTTCTTCTCCGGACGATCTTTTTTCCGGATGCCCCCAACAATCAGAGAAAATGACTTTACCCCGGTCCTCAGCAGTACCTTTTGCAGAATATCAGACTGTCCCGGATGTGTTTTCTAGAGAAGTGGCCATCCTCAAAGAGTCTTGACCTCACGGTGCGTTCAGATGCACTCTCACCGGCCTGCTGCCATTCCTGAGCGAGCTCGCACCAACACCGTCCTGAAGCCTTCTCCACAACAACTCAACCTCTCTCCTTGAAGTTCTCGTGATCCCATAAATGGTTGATGTAGGTGCAGTCTTACTAGCAGCAATAGTCTCGCCTGTGAATCCCTTTGTGTGCAGCGCAATGATGACTGCACGTGTTCCCTTGCGGTTAGCAGAGGAAGAAGAATGATCTCCAGCACCAGCCTCCTTTAAAGCTTCAGTCTGTTATTCTAACTCAATCAGCATCACAGAGAGATCTCCAGCCTTGTGCTCGTCCACACTCACCTGTGTTAACCAGAGAATCACTCACATGATGTCAGCTGCTCTTTTTGTGGCCGGCTTGAAATGGAATGTACATGTGTTTTTGGACTAAGTTCATTTTCATGGCAAAGAGGGACTTCACAATAAACTTCAATTCATCTGATCCCTCTTCATAACATTCTGGAGTATATGCAGTTCGCCATCATAAAAACTGAGGCAGCAGGCTTCAGTACACGTTCAGAGTCATTTTGTGCTTTTAGTGATGATAAACCTAAATACAATGTTACCTTCTCTGTCTGCCATGCTGTCAAAGAAAAGCCAGTCTGTCGTCTGCGGGCCGTACTTGACGAAGCTGACGTAGTGACTGGTCTCGATACACGTGACGGCGAACAGATCCATGAGCTGCCGGACGCAGTGCACGGGTCCCTCCCATGAGCCCTGTGGCCCTCTGATGACGGCGGGTTCGTGTTCCTGTCGTTTCCTGTGCGTGTGGACCTGACGCAGACAGAGACGTGTGTTCAAGGTGTAAGTGTGTGTGTTTAAAGCCGTCACGGCTCACGCTCAGACTGTGTGTGTGTTCACCTGTGTGTTACAGGTGTTGCAATACTGCTTCAACTGGCCCGGTGTGATGTCATCATCCTCATAACACTGTAGACACTCCCACTGAGCCAGTGATTGACAGATACTGCACTGCCTCACAGCTGCAGAGAAAAAGATATGATGTAATGAAATAAAATATGACACAATGAAAGAATCACGATTTAATAAATACATAATTATATAACAATATTGAAAAAAAATGATGAAAAACAGTATTAAGGATTTCTATTACAATCAAAACAAAGTGTGACTATAAATATTTGCCTTACATTCATTATCAAATACAACAAAGCAAGAATATCGTTCTCACTCTCGTCCAGCAGATCTGTGATGTCAAGAGACAGCGACGGCAGAATCACGTCAAACATCTTAAACTCTTTGCCAAATCTGGGCATGAGGAGCGGCAGACAGGAGGGGGCCTGTGAATGAGGCATGCGTTTGAGCAGTTCAGTGATTGACAGCTGTTTGTCTGTCCTCGTGTCGGTGTGAATCTTCACCTCTGTGAGTTTGAGTCCGGAGTGCATGAAGGACGACTCCAGTAACATCTGCACGCTGGACACCCGCATGAGAGACGAGAGAGCGAGGGGTGAAAGAGACGGAGACAGAGGAGAGCCCACAGGAGACGATGGAGTCGCCGAGACGGACGGCGGAAAAAGTTGATAGATGAAACACTCCTGTGGTTGCTGACTCACTGACCTACAACAACAACAACAACACAAACACACACCATCCGATCAGCTGCACTGCTTTGATATGAAACCTTCATCATGTTTTCCTGGAGTCTTCATAAAAGAATAATGATCATTTCGTCACCATTTACTCAACCTTATGTCATTTAATCCCCCAAATGTTTTCTTCGGAACAAAAATGCTGATTATTGTAAGTGTTTAGTTTATAACAGGAGTGGATGGTGACCGTCTTCTCACGTTTCAAAAGGACACAACACGCATCATTAACTAACACCACACCGCTTGTGCTGAATACTGTAAGACATACAAACAGGTTTGATGAAAATGAAAATAGAATATAATGCATTATTTGATGACCGTTTTAACTTAACTTCTCGGCTTTTGTTCAGGTCAAGACTTTCATCAAATACTAGATTATATCTACAGTATATATACACACCAAACCCGTTCATATGTATTCAGGACACTAGGAATATAAAGCACAAGTTGCATGGAGGTATTTTTTTTGTGTTATCTTAAAGCTTGAGAAGAGATTGTCACCATCCCACTGAAAGCAGCAAACCCAAAACAACAACAAAATCTGTGTTTTGGTTACATACACCACACCAAAAAGCCATCAGGGGGTTGAACAACATTAATGTGTGTAAATTATGACATTGGGTCTCACTCATGAAACACGAGCAGAACAGATTTTTGTGTAAATCGTTCGTAAAGTCGTTTTGACGTAAATTTTCGGATTCATGAAAATATTCGTATTTTCAACATTTTAGTTGGTACGAAAGAAATGTACACCTGCTCCTTACCACGTGTAAGTGGCGCGTGAAATATTCAAACGTTCTGTATTCTTTTAGACAAACTGTTGACTGATGTATCCACTATTGGGAAGTTACTCTGAAAAAGTAACTAATTACTAGTTACTAATGACATATTCAATAGTGTAATTAGATTACTGTACAAATTACTCTCTCCAATAAGTATTTCATTACTTATTACTAATTACTTTCTATATCCTAAATCATCCTTGATTACAATTGATTCAAGGATAGACATGAAACAGCTTTTTTAATTCATTCAAATAAATAATAAAAATGTCATAAATTAATCGTATTATCTGACCAAAGTATACAAATGTGAGAAGGATACATTAAAGCCTACATTTTAAAGTTAGACTTATAAATTTGATGTCAATTCGACTATTGAAAATATTACACACTATTTACTTCAATTACATCAGAAGCAACTGTAGTTAAATTACAGAAAAAAGAAGAGTAATCCCTTACTTTACTTTTTCGATAAAAAAGTAATTAAATTACAGAAACTGATTACTTAGTAACTAGTTACACCCAACACTGTGTGTATCATAATGATATTTAACTTTGGGTCAAACGCAGAGCTCATCACCGTCCTTTTCTGCACAGCTGTCCAACCACAGTGGAGAAGAGGCGGGACAAACACTACATTGACCAACCATCATACACAACAATGGAGAAGTTAATATTAATGGTTACTGCATTTTCATAACGGTCTATTCAGTAATATTCTTTAAAATAAGACACTATAGTAACATGTAACTGTCATGGATATTCCAAATCACAGCAACCAACGCGTCTCCGAAAAAAATGCGCAGTGCTTCCAAAGCGCATCCAGCTGGTCATTTTCAGAAGAGCACCAGGTATTATTTCAACTGGCTAAAAACGCTTTGGTGGACACAGTTTAATTGATTAAGCATATAGCCTATTATGCATTTATGCAATAATGATGCCAAACCAGAGAATGAAGTCCAGAGGATTCCAGCATTCTTACCCAGCAAACACAAAGCGTTCCCCTAACGTTAGTTTTTGGTTCCCTGTTGGTTTTTTTGGGGAAACAAAAAATAACGTTCTAAGAACATTGTTTTCAGGTTTTATTTTTGCAACCAGAAAATAACGTTCCCAGATGGTTATTATTTGGTTATTTTTTAATGGTAAAAATTGTCAAAACTGGTAAACGTCAGTGACATGTGCAATACAGAAATTAAGATCACATTAACACATGTTATACTGACCAAATGAAATTAATAAATGTGCCCTTTTTTAAACTTGCCCTGTTTACGAGTGATTGGAATTCATTAACATACACACATTTCACTATCAAATCTGACGTTTACGAAACATTTGTGAATCCGGCGGAAAGTCTGTTTTACGGAAGGTCTGTTTTACGCGCAAATATCTCTAAATTGACACATATGTTTACGAATGTTTCATGAATGAGGCCCAATATCTTTATATTTGGATGAACTGACAGAGAGACAGGTGAATGAGGGTGTTGACCTGATCTTCAGAAGCGGTTCTACCCGGAGAAGCAGGAAAAGCTGGTTGAGAAATTCCTCTGGATCTGAACACACACACACGCACGCAATGTGAAAGACTGACAGCATGACAAGACACATGAAAACTGTGAACAAAATCCAGGTCATCACATCATTTCTTTTCTCCTAAATATATGCAGAAATATGACTGTTGTGTTGCTTAAAAGTGAATCTGAACTTGTTTTCTTTGCAGTATTTGAGGTCTTAAAAAAAACACAGCATCTTTTCTGTTATTTTCACCTGTTTTATGCAAATAAAGGCAAGTAGAAACAAGATTTTTTATTTAAAATTTGATAGAAATATTGTTTGTACTTCAGAGAATGAAACAAAATGATAATTTTACCTATATACATACCAATAACTAGTCAATTTTAAAATCAGAAAAACACTCTCTGAAACGGTCTCGTAATTTTTTCCGTGGCTGTATATATTAACCTTCTTTACACACACACACGTCTGGTTTATAATCTCTGTGGGGACAGTCCATAGGCGTAATGAGTTGTATACTGTACAAACTGTATATTGTATCCCCAACCCCTAAACCTAAAGATCATAGAACACTTTTTAATAAATATTGTTCTGTACAATTTATAAGCTTTTGTGCCCATGAGGACCTCAATTTTGGTCCCCACAGTGACACGAGTCCCCATGTGTTGGTGTGAATTCAGGTTTAGGTCCCCACCGGGATATACAAACATGAACACACACACACACACCTTTCTCCTCGTTGGTAAATCCAGCATCTGCCGTTTCTGCCTGTAGAAGTTTGCGCAGGGTCATGGTTTTACTGGCACACACATAACCAAACCTGCAGAACCAAATGAATCATGGGGGATTATTTCAACACACTGGTTTACATTTTCACCTCCTCTGCGATGACAAAAAAACACAACATTTCAATGAAGTCAATCATTTTCATCCTGTCCAGTTAAAGATTTAACGCTTTGATTGCCAAAATGCTGATGTTGTGTTTACTGACTGTGGTTTTCACTTTCATTACAACTGCACTTGTAGTTTGCTTGCATGAAAGGAAACATGTATTAATGATGATAGCTGTGTGTTTACATTTGGGTTTTCTCTGTACCTGCGTAAAGGATTGACAATCTCACAGCGCAGAAGATCCTGAGCATTCCTACTGCGAGGATTCTTCTGAGGTCCGGTGGGCCAGAACAAAACCCAATCCAAAGAGCTACAGCAGGAGAAAACACTGCCAGACAGAAACACCAAACCTTTTCACATACGGACCGAACAGAAGAATTCTGAATGGATGGCGTAATGCAGAAGTGACTATCCTCACACCTGAAGAGAGAAGCGTCCAGATAGCAGGAGTTGAGATGACCCTGGATGCCTTTCTTGAAGCCCTCGTACAGCACCCGAGCGTCCAGACCCATCACAGGAGGAGTGTTTTCATCCACCCGCTGACTGCTCCAGTTAGCAAACGCTGAAACACACTCACAGTCGTCATTCACACGCACGCACATGAATGCTCTTCTGAAGGATTCCTCTTCACACCTATCGAGTTGCAGCGGTCCACCTGGTTGATGGGCGTCTCCGGCGCAGGAAATCTGGAGTCGCGTCTGCAGTTGCGCAGTTTGACGAAAAGCCCTTTGTTTGCGGGACAACGGAAGTGACGTTCACCGAGATAACTGCCATCTGTGGCGGCGGCCATCTCCTGATCCTGAAAAACACACACCGCTCCTGAATTCACATCAGTACGTTTATAATGACGATGTATAACGTGAGCTGTCGGGTTTGTTTTCACAGGAAATGTCAGTTTGATGTCATGGGGCCTATTTTCACGATCTAAGCGCATGGTTTAAAGCGCACGGCGCAGGTGCACTCGGGGCGTGTCCGAATCCACTTTTGCTAACTCAAAATCAAATAATGATATAATAACGCTAATAACATAAATGACTTCGAAAAATGTTCACGTCAACGAAAATCAAAATACATTTAACTAAAAAATTTTAACAAATAATAAAATGACAAAAGCACATAAAAAATTGCAAGAAAAATGAAACTAAAAACATTAAAGCTAGCTGAAAATATGAATAACACTAGCACACAACTGAAAACAAAACTATGCTAACTTTGAAACAGCGATGGCGAACGAGATGCCAAAGTTATGTATTTCAACATTAAGCGACACTTCAGTAGAAACTAAAGAAGCGAAAGAAACATTTTCACACTTCAGTTCATTTGGTTTACCAGCTCAATCCCAGCGACGGGCTCCGGGACCCCACTGATCTGTCCAATCCAGCGGATCACTCCAAAAAGGGGCGGGTCATTCACCTCCACCATAGAACCCACTTCGAACCACGTGTCAGGCTCCGCCTTCTGCTCGACGACCGGAGGTGGAGAGGGAAAACTGTGGAATCCGTTAGCGAAGGAGCGTGAAGGGTCGGTGGGAGGTGACGTGGGCGGGGCCTGCGGCTTATTGGGCGGGACGGCGGGAGGTTTCAGGGGAGGTTTGGGTGCTGTTAGAGGAGGTGGTTTCAAAGCCACTTTGAGGACGGAGTTGGACGGAGGCTGGAGAGCTTTTTTAGCCGTGACTAGCATGGCTGGTTGGATCAGAGGTCTGTTGGTGGGTGTGGGCTCTTTGTCGTGGGTGGGTGACAGCGGCTGAAGGACAGTTTTATTGGCCGGGGGCAACTGGGGCAGTTTCGTTAGGGCTTTGGGATTGGCTGCCGTTGGAGGAGATCGCTCCGATCCAGTTTCTGTAAAACAACAAAAGAAAGAAATCAAACTATAGGAACACTTGCTTTTAAACACGTCACTCAGAAACATAGGCATTTATTCGTTTCTTTGATAACCGTCTGAGGTCTCTTTCAAATCTGTGTGACGGAAAGATGGGAAGGTCTTTGTAAAAACACCGGATATCATTTGTGCACATGCATTTTTAACGTGCCGTCATATGAACCGACTCTTTTGATGACCTTTACTGGTCACTGTATGCTTTCTAAATTTAGCCTTGAGTTTTTTTGGGAAGTTCATTTAGTGGAGCGAGAGAGCATTTTGTAAGAAGGAATGAATTGGATCGAGAGGAGGATGAATAAACACTGACAGAGCTTTGATTTATTCTTTAATGGTGAATGACTGTTACCTGCAGTTACATGGGAAAGCGGGAGTAAAGCCCCGAACATGGCTGACGGGATCGAGCAGAGATGAGTATTTTTATAAACTCCATCCCATGATCCAACAGCGTGATCCTGACCACACAAAAACACATTATAAATGTTTTATGTCAATTATCTGCACACAGCGGAACAACATGTCAATACGAGCCTGTCTGGCTATAATCCGTTGGACTGTAAATTAAGAAATCAATCATACAAGATAAAAAAAACACGGTATCTTTACTGCAAGACTTTTGAACAAAAGAAATATTTTGAATAAAATTCCAGCAATGCCATTTCTGCCGTATACAACCGTGCTACACGATTCTGGTCATGTTTTCCTCACCAGTAAAACCCCCACAAACACTTCAGAAGAGAGCCGGTCAGGCAAGGGTCCACAGAAGCGTACGCTTCCCCGTCGGACGGCATCACCCTGTGTGAAACACACTCTCTGACCGACGGAGAACAGCGCTGGAGGACCAGACTCTGCCGCCCGGGACAGAATGTTGACAGGACTCGGGCCGTGACTCTGATGACCGTTACTGGATGAAGTCTGGTTGGCTTGCTGTGCTTGGCGATCGTGGTCACCAGAACTAGACGTGTGTGATAATCGAGGGACGGTGAGTTCACTGGCTGATAGAATGAGACCGCAGCCATCCGGACAGGTGAACAGCTGATGACCTTTATAGTTTCCATTCGACTTGCCCTTGCCAGCTGCCCAACCCTGAGACGACAACAGCACACAAACACACTCCGTTTGAATTCAAAATCATTCAATCCTATACCTATCATACCGTACATTTGTGTTGTTTTCTATTAATCCAAGTTTTAGGGATGTAACGATTCACTCAGCTCACGATGCGATGCACGATTCTGATCTCACGATGCGATTTATTTTTACAAAATGAGTTGAAACAAATTAGAAATGAACAACTTCCCTTGCATTATTTCTTAAATGCTTCACGTTTCTTTGTATAATAAAATTATATTTTATTTCAAATAACAAAACTAAACTGCAATTTTATAACAAATTAATAATAGAAAGTCTCTTAATTATAAACAAACTAATACCGTCTGTGCTTTTCTTGGATTTTTTGCCTTTAAGAAATATCAGCATGTCCACGTTTAGATTTGCAGTGAACATGGCGGCCCCTGCTGTTCAAAAAATGTATTGCGATTCAGTTCACACCTCAACGGATTTGAATCGTCACACATTATAATCGATTTTCAACCGGCTCACGGTGATCGTTACATCCCTAACAAGTTTGTTTTCTTATCAACGTGGCAAATGCACAAACATAACACAAAGAACAACAAATAGTGTTTGCCAATGCAGTAGGAAATATAATCTTAATAGCAGAATTGAATCTATTGCAGGTACACTTTATATGAATTTAAATGTACGATCACATTTTACATTTAGATCTTGTTTTAACGCTAGCCTGCGTAGATATTTTTACTGCACAGCAAAAAACGAAATGTGCATTAGGCAAACTATTATATCATCTGTTAATAACACAATGTAAATTGTTTTTTTTAGGTTGTGTTTCGCTTTCATTTGTACCGTTTCTTTATGAGGTGAGACGTGCACAACACTGAGCTCAAAACCACAGTTTAACACAACAGTTAGTAAAATGAGTCGTCACAAGTGTACATTTGATGGTTTTTGTCTTTTAGGATTAATACTGTCCTCACGAACCAAGTTCCAGACGTCATCATCAGTTTTTGTTTATTGGCAATATATCGCGATTAAAAATGGACTTGAGCTAAATATACACTAAAACATTGATGCTGCGTGAAAATAAATATTACCACAATAATTAGCACCGCACAATTGTACAAGAACGAAAAAAAGGTCGGGCGAAACAGCCATTTGTTACACTGTGTAGTCAGTCATACAGGCATTTCGGAAGCATTTTCTTTCTGTCTACATCATCATCTGAGCTTCGGACATCGCAACACCATTGTGTGGAGAACTTCCCCGAGTTTAAACCCAATGAAATGTGGGCAACAGTGACCTCGTGTGTCTGTGATCTTACCTTCAACTGCACCCCGAAATAAACAGCCGAGCTTCCTCTGGTCAGAGGGCCGCGGAAACGAAGGTCAGCTTCTGCAAAGTCTCTGGACTGGTTCCAGTAAACCCAGACCTCGGAGCCCAGCGCTAGTGATGCCAATCTCTGCAGGCGGTGCGGTTTGGCCAGAAGCCTCAGACGCTCCTCCGGGTTACGGACGGGTTCCAGCAGACCGGCGAAATCAGCTCGTACCTCACCGAGCACGCGCGTGTCGATCTTTACCATGGAGCCATTGTCAATAACCTGTCCAAAATCACAGCGAGATTGTGAAATTTGCCATTTTACTTCATACAAAACTAAGAGAAATCAAAAAACAGTGAGAGTAAAAACAACCTGACTGTGTTTGAAACCCAATCACATATAAATATCCTCAAACAACAGCCCAAATAACCTTAGTCAGATGTAATGTTGCATAATGTCAACTGTCTCACACAATATTTAGATTTTTACTCATATTACGGTATATGGTGTTCACGTGGTGTAGTTTCTTACTTTGACCCACAGGTAATCTCCTCTTGCGCTCCTTTGCCCCCCTCCCTCCTGCTCCTGGCACAGCTGCCCCCGCTGCAGGCGAATGGTTCCTTCCAGGTGGTCTTGCACTTTATAGTCGGCCTCGACCACGTACATTCTCGGGGGGCGTCGTCTCCTGCTGTGATGCGCGTCGCCGGACATGATGACGATAATACGTCCAGACCTGCGTCAACACGCAACAAAACTCATTTCTAAAGTCATAACACGAACATTTACTCTTTCAAACGAAAGAAACACGATATAATGCATTTCCCATGGTGACAAACAAGAGACCTGCAACAAAGTTTAAAATTCCCTTTAAGCAGAACATTATGTACAAACGCTTATAGCGAGCAAAGGCATTTCCTCCTGTTTATAAACCTGAATAACAACAGGTAGGAGTTTGATCTACATTATAAAGTCGTTTAAATGACAACATATACGGAAATACATACAACCCAAAGTTATTTTAACTTACCGATGGTGTCATCACGGTCCGATACCTTAAAACACGCCGAATCAAAAACAATAAAATCTCACTTCACAAAACTAGGAAGTGCGGTGACTGAATGATGAATGGGCCAATCAGACGCGAGGAAAGTTGGCGAAGTGGGCGGGTCTTCGTTGTGTGGGAAATTCCGGGGGTTTCATTTTGGTTATGAACAAATCACTCTTTTGCTTCTTTCGGCGGATATGTCGGCCAGTTTCCGAGAATTTAACCTGCTTATCTCACATTATACTCGTGTTTTCTTTTTAAGATCTTGAAGGTTTTGAACTAAACCAAGCAGCAGTTCCACATGAAAAAATACTGTAGCCTACTTTACTAATCTTCCGAGTGTTTTAAATCTTACTATAGTGAATATTAAAATATACTGCAATACCTACTACAGTTTATCAATTCAATTCTATAGTTTATTTATACCACAGAATACAATAGTATACGTGTAGGCCTACTAATCTACAACTGTACATTTAAGTATACTACAATTTACTAAAGCAATTACTAAAGTATACCACAGTTGCCACCAGTGGCGGAGCCAGGAATCACAATGTAGGCGGACCGTGCCTAAAATACGTCTCACAACTTCACCTGCTAGAATATTCCACCGTTTAATTAGAGTTTACGGCTGTACATGTCATTATAAACGGCGCAAAGAACCATAAGAACAGCTTCAACATGATGACCACATCTATGGAGGACTAAACCTCCAAAAATTATAGATAAATAAATGTATAAATATATAAACGCATAAATGTAATAATATGAAAATAAATAAAGGAATGAATGGTTTGATAAAACAAAATAATTCGTTTTAGCTATTATTGATCTTAGCTTTAACTTTTTTTCATTTTTAAAATTAATTTATTATTTTTTGTGTCCATTTTTTATTTATTTTTTATTCTTTTTATTTTTAGATTATTTTATTTATCCTTTTCTTTCATTTTTACATTTATTTATTTATACGTTTATTTATTTTTATATTTATTTATTATCGCATGTATTTATTTCCACTTTTATTTATTTATTCTTGTATTTATTCTTACTTTTCTGTGTCTTGTATGATAATTAGATGGGTTGGTCTTGCCTACTATTGGTTCAGCGTAGATTGAAGCGTTTGATCGATTACTCTTGACTTGTTTTGGACTAACGTCACGTCACTCACTGATCGTTTGCTTCGTGTATAACGTTAAGTAACTATGGCGTGCGCACAATTAGCTAGAGAGTTACGGCATTTAGCCAATGAAGTCGATAACCATGCATCAAATGACTATGTGTCATTTAGATTAGGTGCGCTTATTGATGTTTTATTACAGATAATAAGTTTATTACTGTGTTACTGAAGTCACATTAAGTTGCCGTTAGCCGCTCGTTACGGCTAGATATTATAGTTTTGCACTTAAAAGCACGGAGCTAGTTGATCACTGTTTGATCCGTGGCCCATTCAAGTCGTTCAGGCTTTGTTTTGCTAATCGAGAAGGCGTGTTCAGATGTATTCTGCTCGGTATTCTACCTCGGTACACAGTACCATCACTTCAAACATCGAACTCTCCTCTTTGCTCCACTGACTGACACTGAAGTCACCAGACTTCTCTCCAGCCACCCCACCACCTGTCCCCTTAACCCAATCCCTCCCATCTCCTTCAGGCCACATCCAGCACATTCACTCCTGCACTCACACACATCATCAACACCTCCCTGCTCACCGGCACTTTTCCATCCATGTTCAAACAGGCCCAGGTCACACCCCTACTGAAGACACCCACACTCCTCCCATTTATTGCAAAAACACTTGAAAGGGCAGTTTTCAGCCAGGTGTCTTCCTATCCTTCCCAGAATAAACTACTGGATGACAAGCAGTCTGGCTTCAAAACAAACCACTCCACTGAGACTGCACTGCTATCGGTCACAGAAGCACTGCAGCTAGCCAAGGGCGGAATCTAAATCCTCGGTCCTGATTCTGCTAGACCTATCTGCAGCGTTTTACACTGTCAATCACCAGATACTGCTAGCAACCCTATCATTTCTAGGAATCTCAGGCTCTCCTCTCCGCTGGTTCAAATCTTACCTCTCCGGCAGATCCTTCAGGGTGTCTGGAGGGGCTCGCTGTCCACTGCTCACCACATGATCACTGGGGTCCCTCAGGGATCGGTGCTTGGACCGCTGCTTTTTTCCATCTACACGACATCCTTGGGACCCATCATACAGGCACACGGCTTCTCGTATCACTGTTATGCTGACGACACCCATATCTACATCTCGTTTCACCCAGACGATACCACTGTAGCAGCTTGCATTACAGCCTGCCTAGAAGACATCTCAGCTTGGATGAAAGGGCATCACCTCCAGCTGAACCCTGCCAAGACAGAACTACTCGTTCTGCTTCACAACTCCAACCACAACGTCAACCACATCTCTCACAAAATTCAAAAACCTACTTGAAACTCATCTCTTCTGTGAATACTTGACAGACAAATGGGAAAAAAAACACTAACCCTCTCTCTCTTTCTCTCAACAGGTAGTGGTCTAGCTTTTGTTAAGACTAGTAACTTTGTATTGGCACCTATTGTGTATTGCTCCTGTATGACATATCGCTTATTGCTCCCTGAACTCTCTGCAAGTCGCTTTGGATAAAAGCATCTGCTAAATGACTAAATGTAAATGTAAATGTAAACTAAATATAATTGTCAAACGAATATAAATGCAAATTGTTTAGGATGTTTAGTGCAAATATTCGGATTCTCAATTCAAATTACAATGGAACACAGCGGAGTTTAAATGAAAAAATAAAATACGTATAAGCTAACGAAT
Organism: Triplophysa rosa; assembly: GCF_024868665.1. Lineage (NCBI taxonomy): Eukaryota > Metazoa > Chordata > Actinopteri > Cypriniformes > Nemacheilidae > Triplophysa > Triplophysa rosa. The sequence continues at coordinate 40,059,037 of NC_079890.1, forward strand.
GTAAAAAGCACTGGACAGGTTTGGCATTTTCAGTAGCCTGTATTACTTGATATACTTATAATAAGCTAAATGCACAGCAAGCTTACATTATATGCAGAGTTTTTAATCGAAAATATGCAGTGCGTGTGTGAGTGCAAGGATTCAGAACTAAAGCATTTTGAGCTCACGAAGTGTGAACGAAAGACACGTTAATAAAGCAGACTGCCCATAATAATTAGGGAACATACATAAACACTTGAGTCTGCACATAATCATTTATGAAGTTTCAAATGCTTTGTCGAGTAAAATCATTAAATGCTTGAGTAAAAATCAGGTCTTTCAGGCCGGCTACGGAGATAATAATACGCGTTCCTCTGTGGCGCGGGGACTGCAGCCTCCAGCCCTGTTTTAAAGATTGCTAAGTGATCAAATTGATCAAAACGCTTTGTATTTTTGTGTTAATTATTTTGTTTAAAGTAATTTCAACTTTAAATCTGCATTTTGAAGCAAACGATGTCACACTTTTACGAATAATAAATGACTCTCTTAAATCTTGTTTTGATTACCAATTAATATAACCTTTATTAGGCTATGCATGAATAACTTCTAAAACAAAAAGCGCATAACTGGAAAAAAAGAAAACCGTGACCTGAGTGTGAGGCTACTATCAAAACGGGAATACATGCCAAGCTTGCTCTTCTATATCAGTACATAGATCGATAGATTTGATTATGTGGCAATCAAGAAACAATACCATTTATTTTTATAGGTCGAGTGTTGTGATAATTGCCACAGAATTCACCAATTAGGCTACCGTGCAAGGCCCCAGATAGCACATATGTAAGATGTCTGCTAAAGATCTGGAGATCTGGAAAACATCTGCTGTGTAAAAACATCTGCTAAACGTCTTAGAAAGAGCTGTTGTACATCCATTCTAAATCACACACATCTTACAGACGTCTTCTAGAGGTCTACATGACATCTGACGTCTCAGAGATGTAGGGCGGATGAGCAAACAGCATCTGTCAGATGTCTTGCAGATGAAAATGCAGACATCAAATAGATGTCTGCCAGATGTACGTGTGCTATCAGGGGTGGCTGACTGGATGGGCCTGACTGACAGGTGGGTGGGCCCAGGTCCACCCGTAGCTATGCTCCTGTTTGCCACACTTTATCTTTATACTTCAGACATAGATATAGGTTATGAATGTGTAAACACAACAAACAATTGCTTTATATGCAAATCTTTTATATATGCCAACATATATTCAATGCCACATATTAAATACATAAATACGAACAGACATTAATAAATAAATAGATGCACAAGTAGCAAAATAATATTTATTTTAAATTCCTAAATTAATTTAAAACTCTAAAAATAAAGCACCTTGGGAATTTTAGAAGAGTTGACTACGCTGACTTTACAGTCAAAAAGCAGGTGCCAAGACCAAGTTAATCTAGTCTCTTTTGTTTTTAATTGAATGATCTGAGTTTAAGCGCTATAGTAAATGTCAGAATCATGTTCAAATGAAACATGTATTACACCTTGCGTAGATTTTATCAACACCGTCAAGTGCTTTAAGTTCATTTTTTATACATCTTGATATGCGCATGGAAAATTGCATTCACACATTTCAATGCTTATTTTGCGTGTACACCATGTTTGTACATCAGGTCCATATATAAGTTTGCTATATCTTGACTGCAGTCTTTGATAAAGCAATGTTTGTGTGACTAAAGTGTTTGATTCTGGACTGAAGTGTCAGTGTGGATGAAGTATGTGGTCAGCTCTCCTTTTCCCTTCACATTGATCACTCCTCTCAGAGTCACTCCATAGCCATGAGTTTGAGCCACCTGTGCTGTTTCCTCCGTCACCTGAAGGGGGCAGCGCACTGTCATTCACTGTCACATCTACCATACAATATACAGAGGCCATACATGTTTAGTCATACTATCGAAGGTAGACTAGCCATGAAACCATAATAATGTTTCTATTTGGGGTGTTTTTTTCATCCTGTACCTGAATTTTATCCAGGACTCCAGTGCTGTCCATTCTGCTGGCTACGTTAACAGTGTTTCCCCAGATGTCGTATTGAGGTTTGTGTGCGCCAATGACCCCTGCAATCACTGGACCATGGTTTATACCTGAACAAAACCAAATCAATTCACAAAGTCCAATCAGTCAGAAAACTTTTTATATTGAAATCGGATATCAGTTCTCTTAAGAGTTGATATCTCTTGAGCAATTTAAGAAGACACGTTTGAGACTTAAATGAAACATAAGTGAGGTGTCAGCATCAGATGTCCTGAGCTATGAAAAAGCAACATGTGATCAATAACCCAAGATCAGAAGCATAAATTCAGTCAGGTGTGTTGGGACATTAGTCACTAGCGGATGTGGGCAGTGTTGTGTGACTGTGTGCAGTACCGATTCTCAATTTAAAGTTGTTAAAGGAGTGCATGTTAATCTTCTCCAGACGTCCCATCAGAGCAACAGCAAAGTCCAGCATGCTGCGGATGTGATTACAGGACAATTCACTGGCCTGTAAGACGTCAGACTGATGAGAATCATCCCTGACACGCCCCCTTTATACACATCCGCTCTGATTGGTGAAGCCGTCTTACCTGCCGCTCATCTGCATTCGCAGGATTGGTCAGTCCAGCTGCTGCCATGTAAGTGCTGCCAATGGTTTTAATCTTTTCAACAGCACTGAACTTTGGCTTGTTAAGAAGCTACAGGAGCAAAAGATGAATGGACAGTAAAAGAATATAAACAAAAAATTGCAATAAAATAAAAAATGTCAGAAAACTAACATTAAAGCGAGAGAGAGAGAGAGAGAGAGAGAGAGAGAGAGAGAGAGAGACATATAAAAATATAGAATACATAGACAGACAGAAAAAGACACATACAAGGAAAGAGAGAAAAAGACAGAGAAACAGAGAGAGAGAGAGAGACAAATGAACAGAAAGACAGGCAGAGTGAGGCAGAAACACAGAGAGACAGACAGACAGAGTGAGACACACAGACAGAATGAGACAGACAGACAGAAAGAGTGAGACAGACAGACAGAGTGAGACAGACAGAGTGAGACAGGCAGACAGACAGACAGAGTGAGACAGACAGACATACATACAGACAGACACAGTGAGACAGACAGACACAGTGAGACAGACAGACAGAGTGAGACAAACAAACAGACAGACAGACAGACAGACAGAGACACAGACAGAGTGAGACAGACAGATAGACAGTGAGACAGACAGAGTGAGACAGACAGACAGATAGAGACACAGACAGAGAGTGAGACAGACAGAGAGAGAGACAGACAGACAGAGAGAGACAGACAGACAGACAGAGACAGACAGACAGAGAGACATACAGACAGAGAGAGACAGGCACAGAGACAGACAGACAGAGAGAGAGAGAGAGAGACAGACAGACAGAGAGAGAGACAGACAGACAGAGAGAGAGAGAGAGAGAGAGACAGACAGACAGAGAGACAGACAGACAGAGTGAGACAGACAGACAGAGAGAGAGAGAGAGACAGACAGACAGAGAGAGAGAGAGACAGACAGACAGAGAGACAGACAGACAGAGAGAGACAGACAGACAGACAGACAGACAGAGAGAGAGACAGACAGACAGAGAGACAGACAGAGAGAGAGAGACAGACAGACAGACAGACAGAGAGAGAGACAGACAGACAGAGAGACAGACAGACAGAGAGAGACAGACAGACAGACAGACAGAGAGAGAGACAGACAGACAGACTGGCAATTGTGTACCTCATCAAAGTCTGAAATGATCTCGTTGAGTAAGCGCAGACACTCGAGTCCGCTGTTGTTTTCGCTGCTTTCATTATAAAACTCTTTATAAAACTGCGGCACAGATGCAAACAGAACACACACACACTCACACGACTTGGCGTACAGATCCTGAAACACACACAACACACATAACAGATGAGAACACATAATCCGTGTTCTGAGTTTATTTGCGTGTATGTTTGTGTGTTGTGTTACCTGGTTGGGGACGTCTTTGCCTATGAAGAAATCTGTGATGTGACCCGGCAGTAAATTCTGCAGCAGCAGTTTATTCACATTCTTGGTCGTCTCCATTTCCTCAGATTCTCTTTTAAAACATTTCTTCAACAGAAACTCTGTCCTGCTGCCTAACTCATCCTGACACACACAATACAAACACACATTTACATATAACCAAATATAACACTTATAACAGAGACACACACATACACAAACTCTTACCTGACGCACAAGAATGAGAGAAGTGAGGTAGAAGATGACCAGCCAGATGCCCGACATGATCTTGGGCTCTTTAAGAACTCCTGGACTGATAGAAGAGTAAAACACAGAGTCACTTCACACGTGTGTGTGTGTGTGTGTGTGTGTGTGTGTGTGTGTGTGTGTGTGTGTGTGTGTTCTTACGTGCTGTTGTTTGTGTAGAGTTGTTTCATATAGCAGTCTGATAGCGGTGCGTACACGTGAAGGAAGAGCGCGAGGTACACGACCACAGCCAGAGTCAAGAGAAACACTCTAACAGACACACACACTCGCACAAACACAATCACACACAACATCGCCAACAGACAACAATACACATAATACTGCACACACACAAGTGCAGAGAGGGACATGTTACTTACTACTATAAGATGTTATTTATTATTCGTGTTTTGAATTTGAACTATTTGTTTGTATTTGTGCGTGCGTGTGTGTGCGTAAATGATGTGAGCACAATGGTTGAACTCACCGGATAGGTGTAGAGACGGAGATTGTTCAGTTCTGTTGCATTGTGGGATATATTTAAGCACTTAGCTGGCATTGAAATCTACGAAACAAACACACATTAACTACACACTAGATTTCTACAAAACTGTGTGTGTGTGGATGTGTTTGTGTGTTGACTCACAATGTTGAGAAATGCCATGAGAAGAGTGATGAGCACACAGAGAAAAACCAGCAGCAGCCGCAGCGCCGGCCTCGTGGCCACGCCATCTGACAGCGACGACACCCAGTGCATGCTGGGAGGAATCTTCGAGTTCCAGCGCTGACGCACACAAACACACACACACACATACAACATGTTACACACCAAAATGAAACGATGTTCTTACTAGGGCTGTCAAACGATTAATCCAGAATAAAAGTTTTTTTTTCATTTATATATACACTCACCTAAAGGATTATTAGGAACACCATACTAATACGGTGTTTGACCCCCTTTCGCCTTCAGAACTGCCTTAATTCTACGTGGCATTGATTCAACAAGGTGCTGAAAGCATTCTTTAGAAATGTTGGCCCATATTGATAGGATAGCATCTTGCAGTTGATGGAGATTTGTGGGATGCACATCCAGGGCACGAAGCTCCCGTTCCACCACATCCCAAAGATGTTCTATCGGGTTGAGATCTGGTGACTGTGGGGGCCATTCTAGTACAGTGAACTCATTGTCATGTTCAAGAAACCAATTTGAAATGATTCGAGCTTTGTGACATGGTGCATTATCCTGCTGGAAGTAGCCATTAGAGGATGGGTACATGGTGGTCATAAAGGGATGGACATGGTCAGAAACAATGCTCAGGTAGGCCGTGGCATTTAAACGATGCCCAATTGGCACTAAGGGGCCTAAAGTGTGCCAAGAAAACATCCCCCACACCATTACACCACCACCACCAGCCTGCACAGTGGTAACAAGGCATGATGGATCCATGTTCTCATTCTGTTTACGCCAAATTCTGACTCTACCATTTGAATGTCTCAACAGAAATCGAGACTCATCAGACCAGGCAACATTTTTCCAGTCTTCAACTGTCCAATTTTGGTGAGCTCGTGCAAATTGTAGCCTCTTTTTCCTATTTGTAGTGGAGATGAGTGGTACCCGGTGGGGTCTTCTGCTGTTGTAGCCCATCTGCCTCAAGGTTGTGCGTGTTGTGGCTTCACAAATGCTTTGCTGCATACCTCGGTTGTAACGAGTGGTTATTTCAGTCAAAGTTGCTCTTCTATCAGCTTGAATCAGTCGGCCCATTCTCCTCTGACCTCTAGCATCAACAAGGCATTTTCGCCCACAGGACTGCCGCATACTGGATGTTTTTCCCTTTTCACACCATTCTTTGTAAACCCTAGAAATGGTTGTGCGTGAAAATCCCAGTAACTGAGCAGATTGTGAAATACTCAGACCGGCCCGTCTGGCACCAACAACCATGCCACGCTCAAAATTGCTTAAATCACCTTTCTTTCCCATTCTGACATTCAGTTTGGAGTTCAGGAGATTGTCTTGACCAGGACCACACCCCTAAATGCATTGAAGCAACTGCCATGTGATTGGTTGATTAGATAATTGCATTAATGAGAAATTGAACAGGTGTTCCTAATAATCCTTTAGGTGAGTGTATGTCTATGTACTGTGCATATTAATTTTGTAATACACACACATGCATATATTTAAGAAAAATATCAAATATAAAAAAGTATAAACATTTATATATAATTTATGTAAATATTTCCTAAATATATATACATGCTTCTCTATGTTTTAGTGTTTACAAACACCAAAGAAATATGCACAGTACACAGACGTATATTATGTAAATACAAAGTTTTATTAACCGTCTGACAGCCCTAGTTCTTACACAAAACACCCAATCAGAAATTATTTAAAGGGATACTTCATCCAAAAATGAAAATTCTGTCATCATTTCCTCACCTTCGAGTCGTTCCAAATCTGTCTAAATGTCTTTGTTCTGATGAACACAGAGAAAGATATTTGGAAGAATGCGTATAACCAGACAGATCTTGACACCCATTGACTCCCATAGCAGGAAAAAAAAACAATGGCAGTCAAAAGTGCCCCAGAACTGTTTGCGTTCCTACATTCTTCATAATGTCTTCTTTTGTGTTCAGCAGAACAAAGAAAATGATAAAGTATTTTTCCTGCTATGGGAGTCGATGGGTGTTGAGATCTGTCTGGTTATAAGCATTCTTCCAAATATCTTTCTCCGTGTCCATCAGAACAAAGACATTTAGACACATTTGGAGTAAATGATGACATGGGTGAAGTGTCCCTTTCAGGGTTTTTTTTGGACACATTTGTCTGAATTTGAGACTCATTCTCGTGGATGTCATGTCTACGCCACCTTTAGGAATTTAGTGCAGACCACCAGCAGGATGAGGATCAGGACGGGGAACGTCGCTCCATATGACACCCCCAGAGGAAGAACATTTCTGTACAAAGACAACGTTTCTCAAACATCCTACACCTTCACTTCACTGAATAGCATTTCAATGATCAGCAATAACTCTTGAGATGAAGTCTTGATCAGTTTTAAGGGAACATGTCTGAGGCTTTATGATTCAAGCGCTGAAGGTTTGACGGGTTAGCGTGATTCACTTCTGAAACACCTCCTCGTGTGAATGTGTTTTGAGTTTAACAGGATGTTTAACAATAAGAAATCTTGTCATCCTCAGTTTTGATTGGGTGGTGAAATGCTTGAGAAATAAGAGGGATTGGTGACATCATCGCAGAGCAGGAGGTTTTGAAAATATGATGACAAATCCACAATCATTTGCCGAGATGTGATTTCACGTTGACTTAATAAAGTGTTTTTATCACAGACGACACTCACATTTCTGAGGTCAACATCTGAACCACAAACAGCGAGATGAAGATGACGGCCAAACACCCGACGGACTGATGAAGACCGCGGAGCTTGCTGAAAGAATACTGACAACACGCCAATCACATGACTTCACATCGACCAATGAAACGTTTCATCAACGTAATACAAACACACACAGACACACACACACACACGCACGCACACACACACACACCTCTTTCTCCAGCTGCAGACTGTTGAACAGCAGCGTGAGGCAGTTGATCTTCTCTCGTCTCCTAACATGACAATAACACCGAGTTGATGAGAAAGCGTTAACGCTTGTGAATGTGGCCAATGATTTTCTCTCACCCGTCATCTTCCAGAGGGTCTAATGTTTCGATGGCTCCGTTTTCCAGGACTTGGGCAGACCTGAGGAGAGAAACAGATGCCAGCTGCAAACCCTGAAGGCCTTGACAGACAAACGTGAGAAAGGTGTGATTTTCACCTGTGAGAGGTGGTGTCTGTGAGCACCGTCTCCTGCTCATGAGAAATGAGAAAAGTGAACAAACGTCGTTCATGCAACAAGCAGAATGAAGGTGTAAATCTTTCGTAAAAGCGTTGGATTCAAGGCAAATGTGCAGTCATGATGATGGACACTTACTCGGGCGGGCTGCGGTTGGCTGACTACACCATCAGCGGTGGGCGGAGCTGTGAGCAAGGGATCTGATTGGTTGAGCTCAGAAAACGGGTTGACGGTTTTCCAGTTCTTCAGATACTGTGACATTCTCACAGACGCTCTGAGCTTCGGTCTGCTGTTCACCTTCAGTTCATTAGTCTGCCCCCCCAAAAACATTCAATGACTCACTTTAACATCTAAAAGTTCAAAGTTCAAGGTCACTTGACTAAAATGTTTTGAATGATTTAAAAATCCTTTAGTTTGCAGGCGGAACCGATTCATTTCTTTTATAACAAGGCAAGGATTTCATTTCAAGTTTTTTTTAAATGGAAGACTTGGACTGAACGATCAGTCAATAAGCCTCAAGAAAATGCTTTGATTTATGAAAGGAACAGTTCACCCAAAAATGAAAATTCTGTCTTCATTTACTCACCCTCTTATCATCTTAAACCTGTATAAATGTCTTTGTTCTGCTGAACACAAAGGAAGATATTTGAAAGAATGTCGGTAACCGAACAGATCTCGTCCTCCATTGAGTCCCATAGTATTTATTTTCCCTATACCATGGCAGTAAATGGGGAATGAGATCTGTCTGGTTACTGACGTTCTTCCAAATATCTTCCTTTGTGTTTAGCAGAAAAAATAAATGTACCTAGGTTTGGAACAATCTGAGGGCGAGTAAATAATGACAGAATGTTCATTTTTGGGTGAACTGTCCCTTTAAGGATTTTCAGTCACATCATAACACTCAAACACTATTCACGTCCATACTATTCCATAGTCTCGATGAGTTTACTTTTGACCAGAATTGTACATTTACGTCTCCATTACGTAATAACCGCACACTTATTGAGTGAACAAAAGATTATCCAATATTTATTCATGCCTAAATGATCAATTACAATCACCTTTGCTGGTGTTTTTGAGCAATTTTCTGTATTTGGATCAATCACTAGATATGTTTTCCTTCCCATCAATCGTGAATCTCGACTTCCCCCGTTTCCGTCCTCCACCGCATATTTCCCGTCCAGATGAGCCAGCGTCTCTTCAGTGATGTGAACTCTCCTGTGACACAAAATAAAAGTCTCAAAATAACAAATGAAGACTTTAGATGCAAAAGCCTCTGCGTGCCGTTTGACATTTACATCTAAAATAGCTTTTTTATCAGGCTCCTGCGTTTATGTTCAGTGATTTCACTCTAATGGCAATGAATGCGTCCTCTTTGCCATTAAAGTAAAATAACTTTGAACATAAACATCAGAGGCTGATAAAAATAAATACTTTAGAAGAACAATATCAGCACTTCAAACCTGAACTTGATTTAAACTCATATGAGGCTAACGCACGCATCAGTTACTGGTGTCCAGTGTTGGGTAAGTTACTCTGAAAAAGTAATGAATTACTAGTGTGGCGAGGGGAGCGTGGTGTAGCGAGGTGTGCAGCAGGAGAGAGAGCCGGGAGACGAGCGGTAAGTGAGTGGAGTAATTACAGACGATCAACACGTGTGTCTCGTTCCAGTAAGGGCGCGGGGAGAGAATATAAACATCGGACAAAGTCACAATGGGGAGGGAGAGACGGACTCGACGCGAGCTGCCACAAACCCAAACTTCTCAGTCAGCAAGGGGGACCTTCGCTGACTTCAGAGCGACACAAGCCAGGCTAGAAGGAAGACCGTGGATTTATGTTGTGTACTTTTGATGCTCTATTTAAGTTGGTTGTTTTATTTAGTGTGGAATAAAATCGTGTCAGTCTCGCCAACCTCGTCCTCTTCCTTCCTTATCTCCACGAACACGCTACAACTAGTTACTAATGACATATTCAATAGTGTAATTAGATTACTGTACAAATGACCCTCTCCGAGATTACTTATCACTACTTACGTTCTATATCCTACATCAAGCTTGATTAGTTAAGTGATTCAAGGATGGACATGAAATGACTCTGAATTCATTCGAATAAATCAGATAAAACTACATAAAGTATTACAAATGTGAGAATGATACATTAATTTGTGCATTTTAAAGTTTTAATGTCAATTCCACTATTGTATACATCACACAGTATTTAGTTCAATTACATCCAAAGTAACTGTAATTAAATAACAGAACAAATAAGAGTAATCCATTACTTTACTTTTTGAAAGGAAAAGTAATTAAATTACAGTAACGAATTACTTCGTAACGAGTTACACCCAACACTGCTGGTGTCAGATCAGTGACTTTGAAATATCCCGCTAATGCATGGATTTCATCTGGACATTGGAAACCAAACGATGTCATACCCTGGCACTCCCCCCGACTCCATGTGATTGGCTAGAGTCACGTCATCTGACCAGACGTCATACTGCCATTTCTGAAGACCGATGACGCCGCAGAGAACGTTTCCGGTGTGAACGCCAACTCGCATGTTGATGTTCACATCCGTGGCTTCCCTCAGTTTACTGCAGAGGTCAAAGGTGAAGGTTAAACATCGAACTCAGACCTACAGGTGAATAACATCATCGACATTTCTACACATCAGTTCGAGTTTGAATCGACGGGACGTTAAAGTGGAGTTGAAATTGAAATGACAGAAACAAACATCTTTGATGAAAGATTTCAGTGACGAAAACTTCACTGGAGAATTCTGGGAAACGAAGTGTTCTGCCATCGTGAATCACATCATGATTCTGTTTATAAATCTTCAGCGTGTATGTTGATGGGACGGGTGTCGGACTCACTTTATGGCCGTGCACATGTCCAGACCCATCTGAACACAGTTGCGAGCGTGGTGAGAGATGGGGTCTGGAAGACCCGACACGCAGTAATAACAGTCACCCAGAATCTTAATACGCAAGCACCCGTTCTTCTACAGAGAGAGAGAGAAAAAAACATAGAAAAGAACATCTCACAGCGCGTGACAACAGACAAACACGTGACGTCATGAATGGGAAGTGTGTCGAACCTTTGCGGTGTCGTCAAACCTGCCGAAGAGTTTGTTGAGAATGCCGACCAGTTCCTCGGGCTTGCAGGTGCTGGAGAGCTGCGTGAAGCCCACGATATCAGCGTACAGAATACTGCCCACACACACACACACACACACACACACACACACACACACACACACACACACACACACACACACACACACACACACACACACACACACGTGTTGAAAATGTCACGCATGTAATTAGCATTATCATGAAAACACTACAGTAAACGTGCGTCACACACCTGACGTCTTTGTGTTGTCTGATGTAAAGACTGTGGAAATTGGCTCGGTTCTCCTCAGCATCCTTTGCTGTCAGACGCATGACGATTTCTGTCTTCAGCTCCATGGCGATGTACCGCGGTAACACCGAGAGCAAGAGATGCTCCTGCGTGTCCAAAAGAGTTGACAGGTTAAAGATACATCGCCTCGTTACAGCCGAAACACAACACCCGACAAAAAAATGTAAGTTGATAATAATGAATGTTTTATAATCCGAGGCTGAAATGTCCATTTTTTCATCATTTTGTTTCTTAACATTAATATAGATAAATAGGTCAAATAAAAGATAAATCTGCAATTTTATGTTTCAAACACAGATGAAGATAGAGGACAAATGTTCTGCATTGCAGGTTTAAATGCTAGTTGTTCACGCAAACTACAACAAGTTTTTTTATTGTTTATTTATTGGTTTAGTTAAAGGGGTGATATGATACGGCTAAAAGGAATATTATGGTTTGTTTTAGATGTAATGTAATGTGTAAACAGGATTTAAGGTTGATAAACGCTGTATTTTCCACACACCGTGCATGTTTGTATCTCCTCTCTGAAACGCGCTGATTGTTAACAAAGCTCATGGCTCTGAAAAGCGAGGTGTGCTGTGATTGGCCAGTTCACCAGTGCGTAGTGATTGGTGGAATACTGCAAGCGTGTGAGGGAAATGTAACGCCTCTGACCATATTTGGAACATCAGGTTCCTCTTCAATTGTACTGACAGGTACGCCCACCTTACTTGCGTCTACATTTGGGCGGTCTTAGTCAAACCAGACCACCAACTGAGGTAGATTTGTGGGGGTGTGGCTACACGAGGTGTTTCAGGCACGTCTGGGTGAGCATTCGCTTTTAGATAGAATGCATCTTTTGTTCCCACACTTTCATTTCTGCAGTTTTACACGTCTAATACATGCATGAGCGACTTATAACACACCAAAGACACAGAACAACACGTGTTCACGCCATATGACTCCTTTAATGTTAGTTTCAAAGGCCTGTTGAAAAGACTGATGCACAAGTGATACATTTATGACAATTAAAATGAGCCAATTGAAAAATGTAGATGTTACCGTCTGTGACACTAGAATTACTAGCATTCATCGATGCCACAGAAGAACCTTTCGCTTCCATAGAGAACCTTCAACGTCTGAAGAAAGTTTCTTTTTCACAAAAGGTTCTTTGAGGCGAAAAAAGGTTCTTTAGATGATTAAAAAGTAAGAAAGAGAAAGTTCTTTAAAGAAGCTTTGACTGAATGGTTCTTTGTGGAACCAAAAACGGTTCTTCTATGGCACCTTTATTTGTAAGAGTCTACAGTATATCTGTCATTTTATCCGTTTTAAATGATCGTTCTTTGGTCGTCCCGTAAAGAAAATGAATAATGATTTCATGGGCTTCAAGCACAAACATTTGTCACAACCAGATGATTTCTTATCAGAACAGAACCTGGAGGTGAAAGGATCTACAGAAGCTTGAAAGAGGTCAAAACCCAACTGGACTGAACAAGTCAGACATCTAGAATGCGTGTGTACCTGATCACGTTTCTGCTTGGCTTGTGTTGAGCGATTTTTGCTGAAATCTTCTCTCTTCTTGCTGGATTTTCTGCGGGCACATTCAGTGTGCCACAGGTGAAAGATGCCAACACAGTTAACACACACAAACAACACTGCGTTTGCCACCAACTGTAAGAGAGAGAGATTTGAATAAATGTGGTGACAGGTAAATGTGTTCCGAGCACAACCGTGCGAGCCTGAGGCGGCCGTTGCTCAGGTTTGCATATGACATTTCCTCTGTGTCACATGTTTGTGTGTTACCTGCACGGCCAGATCGCGTTTGTCAGAGCTGGTGACGGACACATACACGCTGATGATGATGATGTGACAAACACTCACTCCAATGCCGAAACCAAGAGCCCACGAGAGCGTGAGAGGAAGAACCGTGTAAACAGCCAATGAGAGAAAGAGAAAGAAAGCAACCTGAAAAACAAACATGAACACACGTCGTTTCAAAGCCATGTGCTCTCTGAGAGTCTGAGGAAATCTTTCTGAAGCACACGGCAACTGTAAGGAAGGTTTTTAGATCAAAAAAATCGTCTTTTGATTTACAAAATGACACACACGGCAAAACTTTAAAGTCGTTCATGTCAACAGAATGCGACGCCGCAATTAAAATACACGCATTTATTTATTGATTGATATTTTTCATGTCAATTGGTGTAGTTGTTTTTCGCTTGTTATGTTTTTGTTTTAAATGATGTTAGGTTTCATTTATTTTGATTTCAGTTTTAGTTTTTTTAGTTTTATTTAGTTCCAGTTCAGAATTGTCCTGCCTCAATTTAAACCCATTTCAGTTGATTGTTTACGCGACACGTCTAATTTTCATGTAGGTTTTCAAACAATAATTAGGCCTAGATTTCAAATAACAGAAATGTTTTAACAGTTTGAAAACAGATTTTCCATAAAACTTTTCCAAAGCAGCAGCATTATGGCTTTAGATTGATGATATATAATGATGTGTGTGCGTGTGTTCTCAGCATGTCACCTGTTCCCACGCCGTGATCACGCCTCCGGTGAAGATGAAGACGACAGCGATGATGAGCAGCATGAACCAGACGAAGAGCGCCAGCGGCTTCTCGCCCCGCCGGACCACCGGCAGACACGGCAACGAGAGGAGCAGAAACACACAGACGCACAACACCACACACACAACAACCAGCGCTGCCAGATGATCACTGACCTTCTGCAACAAATAACACAACACATCTGCCATCAGACATCTGCTCACATCAATTTCATCATTCAAAACACTTCGTTTATGAAAAATACCAAATGAGAGAGGAATAGTTCAGCGCAACATGATGATTTTGTCAAGTTGTTTCAAAGCTGTTTACATTTCTTTGTTCTGGTGAACACAATTATTCACTTTTTCTCCTATGGTCGTCAACGATGGCAGTCCCAGACATGTCAGTTGCTAACATTTTTCCAAATGTCTTTCTCTAAGAAATGCACACAGGTTTGGAACAACTTGAGGGTGAATAATTCCGGACAGAATGAGAGAGTGAGTGGGAGAGGAGGTGGGGATGGAGCGAGCTCTTACTCTGCCTGTGGATGGGATGATGACGATGACGGTGACGCAGAAGAGGATGCTCAGCACTAAGCCTGACACCATGATCGGCGTCTCCTCCAGACAGCGCAGAAACGCCCTGCGCACCGCTCTGAAACAGCAGCACGCGTTGCACGCCGGTCTCACGCCCGATCTCTTGCCATCGCTCACTGGGGTCACTAAAAATCTGCTGTCTGAACTTTGAGAGAACACATCCGTGCCAGCAGTGGAAGTCCCAGAAATGGTTGCCAAACTGAATTTCCTGCCGTCAGTGACGGGTTCCGTCCGTTCCGCTGTGATTCCAGAGGACCTGCTCTGATCGAACGCCTCGCCATGCGACCTCCTGGAACGTCTCAGGTCAGGATTCAGGGTCAGGTGGCCGTAACACGTCACGGTAGAGTCTGTAAGATCCGTCGTGCTCTCATCCCTGGATGATGCTTGCCGTGTCAGGGGCTCGGGAACGCTCTCTGCCTTGACGACTCCGAGCTCGATGTAAACCTTCGAGTTATCCAACATTACGGTTTTTATGAGTTCAGTCTGTTCGGTTCCCGTACGGCTCCAGCAAGATGATTGAATAAACAAAAACACACGTGCAAATACATAAAGGACATCTTAGTAGAAAGTCCGACGTGTTTGAAGCTCCTCAGTCCGTGATGTGAAGGCGGGCTGTGTCGTTCTCCTGAAGTGAATCCAGCTCTCAAGCCATTCTATTTGCACTAGAAGAATAGAAGGGTAAATAAGACAATTAGGTCAACATCATCCACACGGGAATCAGACGCGAGAAACACGCAGCTGTCCACACAATGACAAGCAGCCAGCGCTTCATCCACCTCAATGCAAAAAGGTGCGACTCGGAGAACCAGAAGATCATCGTCAAGCCCACGATGGAAACCTGTTTGTGCTATTTTTATGTCAGTAAAACAATAACAGCTTAATGTGATGTCACGCTCACGCGGGTTTGGCTGGATCGAACCCAAGAAAGACTAATTTACAGCCAAAGAGTCTAAAATAAAGTTGTTGCTTATATAAGATACTTTAATTGAAGCCAAATAAAAAAATACACAGGCCTACACAGTTTCTGATGACATCTTCAGCGGTAAAGATGCAAACGCGCTCATTTCCCTACAGGACTGTATAACAGATAACACTCAGTATTCAACAATCAACCTTTCTGTCGTTTGAGATCTAGGCCTAAATACTGTATCGTTTGAAAACCTAAACCACATGAAAATGCTTAGAAATGTTGCATTAACAATAGGCCTAAACTGAAAATCAATAAAAAGCTAAAATAAAAAGGAAGTTTCAACTCAGAACACTTTAAATGATATGAACTGAGTAACTGGGTAACACTGAGAAACACATTCACGCAGTATTTATGTCGGAAGGCACAAACCTACTTATTACGTCCCATTCAAAGTGAATTGAGGCGAACAGGACAGACTGAATATTTGAAACACATAACCTGTGTCATGCATTCTGACTTCTTCTTCACACTGTTAAACGTGCTGGCTGCTCATGCTTAACATGGTCAACTTGTCAAAAATGAGTTAGATGTGTGACGTAGTGTTTCTGTGCTTGATACACTCGCCCAGAACTCCAACTGGTTTCGGAAAGTTTTTTATAATTCTGGATCCCCGTGACAATCCCTGTGATCCCTGTGGATTTGGAGATGGTTTGAAACTGATAGATGGTCCCAGTGCTAAAAGATGCCGGACATGAACTGCACGCGGTAAGTCAAACTGAGTCATACGTCTGTGTTTTGTCTCTCTTTTATTAATGTGACCAAACTAAAGATCTATCACGCCGTATGTGATACTAGTGTATAGGCACTCGAGATCAATATGAGATTGGCAGAAACTGCCTGTGATGTGCGATTAAAGTTTGCTTTACTTTGAAATGATTGTGATGTTGGAAAACTATTTCACCTTGTCGGCTAACGTTACAGTCAGCACTGACATCATCGATGTTTCTTTACTTCCTTATTCTCTGGCTGAACTGACCTCAGGTCAGCCCTGGAAAGTCCTGCGGGGCTTTATTTGCTCTTCCTGTCACTGATCTCGGATCAGAAGATTTGTCTGTTGAAACAGTGATTAATAAAGCTCATGTGATAATAGAAAGTGAGTCAACATCTAACAAAAGGCTCTTTTACGTCTATTGTAAGTGAACAGCTTCATAGCTTATGAGAGAGAAGTTCTCGTACAGACCTCCCCCTCCCCCCACACGCACACTCACAGAATAAACCAATCAAACATAAACATCATCAGAAAGACAAACGTTGGAATGAATGTAGCTATAGATGATCTGTCTTTGTGGATGTCTTGAGTGTGGCTCCATGTCTCTCTCTCTCTCTCTCTGGACGTGTCAGTGTCTTTTTATGGGCTTTAGGTTATTCACATATGATTGACATATATCTTATGATGACTCTTGCCATACACACATTTCTTAATTCCCTTTATTCTCAAAAACGTCATGAATTTGAGATATACCTCCAAACATCTGTTCACTCTTTAATAAAACCCATGAATGAAACTGCACTAGATAACAAATAATAAAAGATAAAGCGAAGGGACTATGGTGCTTAAGAACATTTCTCACCACTAACTTCACATTTCTGTGTCGTTGATGTTTTATGCAGTGAAGATGATTTCAGCACATTAACTCTGGACATCATCCACTAACATTTCACACACACAAACTGTCAAAATACTTCGGTCTACTTTTCAACACCGCAGCATTTCAAATATTTCAAACTTCTTTCGTTGTCAACACTCGACCTTGTGTCAGCTTCCAATCCGCCCAGTTCACATACACTGACAGGTAATGGTTGCTTCAAACGGCCGTCTTCATGAAAGAACCTCAAGATTGTGTTTAGTAGGATTAAGAAATGAAGCGATGGATGCAATGAATCACACATTATATCACATCACTAGAATATAAACATACGGCACCGGTCATTCATAAATCCTTTTACTCACAGAGGATGTCTGATTCAGTGTTATAATAATTATGTTGTTACATGTAGACTATTGCAATAGATTAGGAGGCACACATCGATACAAAAGTCAAGAGGATTTGAGTAATCTCTGGTTTTCATTCTGTTAAAACAGTTTCTCACTTGTTTGCTGTTCGCTGATGCAGATGTGATCACATGATTTCTTTTTAGTGTAAAGTATAAAGACACTAATTAGGTTGACTTTGTGAATATATATGAATATAGATGTGTATACACTTTGCTTTAGCTTTAGGCTCTTTTTAAAAACAGACTGAAATGTACTTACCTTTGTTTCCCCGGTCTTTGCGATCATTCACTGTTACTTGTGTTCTGAAAATAGTGTGCAGTTTCCTTTTTTTGTTTTGGTGGAGCTGGACAAACTGGTTGGACGACATGACAGACAGTTCAGAGCCAAACCCAAGAGACCTGCCACATCCCACCATAACACTGCTCATGCAAAAACTCTTCATAGAGTTGCAGTGAAAAATACACACTTGACACATGATGATGTACGCGTGCGATAGAACAAAAGCGCATGAAAAGTACACATTGAAGGACACAGCTATGGGACGCCCCCCCCAGACAAGCTCTTCATTGCTTGTCCTTATAGAAACATCTTATAGACCATTTTATCATGCTTCATTGCAATCTGATCATGAGTTTAAAAAAACATTTGACTGCATCAACATCCTTTATCGGTTTATAAATAGGAATAATGCTCATTATAATAACAAACCTTTATTAATGATTATTTGTATTATTATTACTATAGTTAACAACCTTATAAAACTCTGAAAAAAGTGAAAACAGCATCCAGAGGGTTGTCATAGAGACTATTAATCATTTTGATATTGACCATGAAATATGATACACTGGCCTCTAGTGTTCATTGGGTGAAATGCATCTCATTTTCCTTTCATTTTGTGCAATGGCGAAAGCACATTTAGATTAAACATCTATATACTACACACAGGATAAACAATGATATTATGAATAATTGTTGCATAAATCAATATACTTCTTATGAGGTCTGACATGCATGGGTGCTTTTGAACTTTCTGTTATCCTCCTGACTGATATCCCTACCAAATAAACCCACATTAGCTTGTGTCTGACTATTTTTGTGCTTTCAACATGGCTAATACTGGCTGTATTAACTGTTGTTAAATACTGATTCAAAGTTTTAGAAACTTTTCTAGCCTTGTGCAATTAAGAGTCGACAAATGGTGTCAAAGCAATCCTCAAATGAAGTAACTGCTTGTGGCCACTAGGAGAAGTGAAGCCAAAGTAAATAGATCGCCGCCTAGCGACTGACTGCAGTACAGGTTATAAACCCCGCCCTCTCCATGTAAACAAATTAGACAGGGGCCAAACTAAAAAAAATCCAATTACACTTTAAATAACTTCTTTCCACAGATGTTTTCTGTCATTTTAGCTCACTCTTATCACACTGATGTATGTCCAAGTCTTTGTTTTTCCAAGTGTTCGCTGGTTTGTTGTGTCATGTTATGCTGCGAGCTGGGTGTGGTGGGCCGCTCCCGGTGAAAAAGTCCAGGGCCATTTGCCCCCGATGACATCTAGTGGATTAATGTTACATCTAGTGGATGAATAACAGGCACAATTTCACAATTCCTTTTGACAACAATTAACTTTTAAAGGAGTCATGAATTAAGACCTCAATTTAAACCGAGCTTTTGTTATATAAGAGGGAATCATATTCAAGCAAACATCCTGTAAGTGTCAGAACTAAAAACGCCCTTGTTACTGAAAGACAACTGTTATTGACACCAGGCCCAGCGAACGCCAGGTTCTGGAATGCACCTATCTATGACAGGTTGAACACCGCCTCCACAGAAGAACATCAACGACTACTTCTCTAGCCCCGCCCACTGGTTCGCGCATGACAGAACTGAAGTAACACAAGTTGCACAGAACCAGATAGAGCGAGCAAGCAATAAACATGCCGTTAAATATCACAAAATATTGTGCAGTCAGTGCCTGGTTGTGGAAGAACACAGTCGCTGCATAACCTTCCTTCAGATTCCCACATTACTAATGCGTGGTTGAAGTTTATTTTAAAGACGTTCCAGCTCACGTGGGTGAAACATTGAGTGTTTGTTCGCTACATTTAGCCATGGATTCTGCTGTGAACAAGGCACAGGTCGATGCTGGATTTGCGGAGAGATTAAAATTAGAAAGCAGTGCTGTAAAGTCAATATTGGATCCGATAGGAATGGCGCAGCAATTTTATGTGAGTAAAACATATTTGTACTATGCGTCACTATTGCTTTGTTAGAGATCGCTTGATATGTCCTGAGCACTATTCACACGGGATTAGTATTACCTGGGGACCTCTAGTCATTTGTAATGATTGCAGAGGTTGTCTGTGATCTTAATCCCGAGCGAATCAGCCATGTCTGTGCTTTGGCGGGCTCATAGATAATTTTTCAAGGTTTTATAAACCGTTTGCGAATAATGGAGGCTGTTTGAAGTGCTTTGTTATTTCGGGTGCTGGGTCAAAGTCAGACTATTAAGTCACTAGAGACATGATAGATTAGTACTCCATGTCGATCGTAAACCATTGAAATGTGTTAAAAAATGTAAAGATTGTGACTTCAGTGAGTTTTACATTTGACAAGGTGCTTGTTTTTAAATGGATCTCTTTTACTTCACCGCCCTGTGGACCCTGTTTATATTATGGTGTGTTTGTGACGCTAACAACCTCAATGACCAAGGTCAGGTGCACTACTCAAGAGAGGTCCTGTTGCAGTTGAACTGTGTGAGTTCGACGTCTGCGGTGGATTTTGTCCCACATCTTCCGGACTTTATTTTGAGACAACAGGAAAAACGAGCGGAAGGAGAAGGAAGTGTGGAAAACGTGGTGGCGTCAAGCTTCACCTGAGGAAACAGCGTCCGACATGGATTCCTTTGCCCTCGGTGATCCTGGGGAATGTTCAGTCCCTAAGGAATAAAATGGATGAACTTCAGGGGAATGTTCGATTCCGGAAGGATTGTAAAAACTGTGGCGTCCTGGCTTTTACTTAGACGTGCCTAAATGAGCAGGACCCAGACTCGGACCTGTGCATAAACGGATTTCGTTTGGACAGGAATGCTGAGGTGACGGGGAAAAAACAAGGTGGTGGTGTATGTTTGTATGTGAATGAACGATACTGCAGAGCCACGAGTGTTTGACAGTATCGTTGCGCCCCTTTATCTGCCTCGAGAGTTTCCAGATGTGTGTGATGGTAGTATTCTGTATATCCATACGAAGGCAGATGCCCGTTCTGCTGCTAGTACCATTTTTGAGGTGGTACAAAAAGAATAGTTGATATCACCTGAAGCACAGAGTTTTATACTGGGCGATTTTAATCATGTGTTGTTGAAAAAAACACTTATATATTTTTATCAGTATGTCACTTTCCCAACAAGGCAGAATGAAACACTTGATCTGTGTTATGGGTCAGTGAAGGACGCCTACAAATCACTTCCATGACCTCCATTGGGCTCGGCTGATCATAACTGTGTGTTTCTATTGCCTACATATACTGTAAGACTGTTTGAAAGAGAGAGAAAACACAAACAAAAAGTGTAAGGGATTGGTCGGAAGACAAGGAGTGTTATGACTGCACAGATTGGAATATGTTTCAAAGAAAGTTGTGGTGCTGATTTGGATGAACTTACTGATGTCCCTTATCAAAAAGAAATATACTTGAAGTTCATTTTTTAAGCATACTTGAGTGAAGTTCAAGTATATTTTTAAGTATACTTTGCCCCAGTTTCACAGACAAGGCTTAAGACTAGTCCCAGACTAAAATTTATTTTGAGCAGTCTCAACTGAAAATAACTTGCCCTGACATATCTTAACATATGTCAGTGTCATTGTTTTGTCTCAAGATGCACATCAGTAATGGTTTCTTATAAGGCATTTGAATAAAAGTGCCTTAAATAGCCTAAATTAACTAAGGCATAGCCCTGGTTTAGGCTAAGCATTGTCTATGAAACCAGGCCTTTATGTACAGTATTAAGTATACTAATATCAATGGGCAAGTAGTATGCTTGAAAGTGTACTATTTGAATACCGCTTGGGACTAAATTGGCCCACTTTTTAGTGTACTTTAAGAGTAACAGTAGTAAACTTTAGAGTACACAACAAGTTTACAATTAGGTTTTCATTTGTACTACAACTATACTCCATTTAAACTTGTTGGTATACTGATAGTTTACTAGTTCAATACTTTTAGCACGTTTATGTTTACTTTTAGCACGTTTACACTTTGAAGTTTACTCCCAGAAAACTATTAGTTAAAAAGTTTTTATACTATACTGCAAGTGTACTTGTAGGATATCTTTAGTTGTACTGGTAGTTTACTAGTTCATTACTTGTAGCACAGTTGTCATTCATAAAAGTACACTTTAAAGTTTACTCTCAGTAAACTACTAAATTATTTAAAGTATGTTTGTAACCTTTCTTTAGGTGAACTTGCAGATATAACGATAGTTAACTAGATCAATACTTGTAGTACATTTCTAAGTACACTTCAAGGTGTATTCTTAGTAAACTACTATGTTGTATTGTGTTGTATTTTTATGAACATACTACTTAGATATTATTTTTGCACTTGAAATACATGCAATATACCTCTGACTGTACATGTACAGGTGACTCATAATCATTAATTACATTAACATATTAGTGTTCACCTTACTAGGAAAACATTAGGAAACACATACGTATCAGATTTTGAAGTAAGCTAAACCAACAGTAAAGTAAATTTAATTTTCTTCAATTCAAATGTATTTCTATAGCACGATTTAAATCTTTCACAGCTTTACAAATACATATTATATTTATATACTTATGATATTAATAAGAAGTGATAGAAGAATAAAACAGGAAATTATGCAATAGACTAATAAATAGAAAAACATTCATTTGTGGTCACATGTAATAACTGTACAAAATATTTGTTACAGGCATATATATTTTTTGACATATATCATATACTGTATGTGAAAGCTTTTCAAATTGCGTTTTTCCATCTTAAGAATATATCTAAACTAGTTCATGCATTCATGACATCAAGACTAGACTACTGTAATGCACTGTTAAGTGGTTGCCCTGCAGGCTTATTACAAAAACTCCAATTGGTCCAAAACGCGGCAGCTCGAGTTCTTACACGTACAAAAAAGTATGAACATATTAGCCCGGTTCTGTCAACCTTGCACTGGTTACCTATAAAGCATCGCGTTAACTTTAAAATCTTGCTTATTACCTATAAAGCCTTACATGGTTTAGCTCCTCAGTACTTGAATGAACTCCTTTTGTATTACAGTCCTTCACGTGCATTACGCTCTCAGGCGTCCTGTCAGTTGGTAATACCTAGAATTTCAAAATCAAGTGCAGGTGGTAGATCCTTTTCCTATCTAGCGCCTAAACTTTGGAATAGTCTTCCCTGCACTGTCCGGGAGGCAGACACACTCTGTCAGTTTAAATCTAGACTAAAGACGCATCTTTTTAATCTTGCATACACTACTCTTCCATAATATAAATCTTCAGAGGGTTTAGGCTGCATTAGTTAGATCAACCGGAACCAAAAACACAACTGATGTACTTGTTGCATCAAAGAGTACAGAACAGTACTCTACTCTCAGCCAGTCTTGTCTCATTGTTCCAAGGTTACCACAGCGAGCAGGATGCAGTTCATGGCCTGACCTGATGGTAGAGCGGAGAATGGGAAGTGGGGACCTGACAAGAGCTGAGATGATAGAGCTGGATAAAGAAGGACGCGGTCTCTTGACATGTCTTCACCACAAAACTTCAAATGCTATTAGATTATTAATGATAATCTTAAACTATAATTTATTTTATTATTAAGTTTATTTATTTTATTTAGCCTTGTTGTGCAAGTTCTCTGGAGCTTGTGCAGAGGCAGCAGCTTTTGCCAGAGGGGAACTGGAATCCCCTGGTTGGGCCTGGGTTCTCCTGAGGTTTTTTTTCTCGATTAGAGTTTTGGGTTCCTCGCCACCGTTTGCATACTGTTCTTTTGCACTATTTGCCTGGCCGGGGGAGCTGCTTTAGAATTTTAAAGTTTTACTTAATTAATATTGCATATAGGAATTTATAGTCTGTTATATTTGACCTGTGCTTCTCTCTCCTTTATCTTAAATGTGTGCTTTCACTGTGCATGCGTGTCTGTGTGTGTGCGTGCGTACTTGTCTGTGTACGTGTGTGTCTGCGCGTCCATGTGTGTGTGTGTGTGTCTCTATGTCTGTGTGTGTTAATACGTGTGCATATTGTGTGTGTGGAGTGTTTTGTATGTGGGTGTGTCTATCTTCTGTGTTTTCACCTTTTTCTTGTTTTTACAGGTATAACTTTAATTGGTTTGCTTATAGTCAATGTGTCTCATGTACAGCTGCTTTGTAACAATGAAAATTGTAAAAAGCGCTATATAAATAAAGTTGAGTTGAGAGTTGAGTTTAATGCCGAAAAAGCGCAGCAACCCATTCACTTGTATGGGTTTATGCTGCATTGGGTGCTGCATTCGATACCATAGATCATGCCATACTGCTAGATTGCTTACAGAATTATATTGGTATTCAGGGACAAGCCTTACTATGGTGCAGATCATATTTATCCGACCAATATCAGTTTGTACATTTTAATGGGGAATTATCAATTCAAATGCCAGTAAACTATGGATTACCTCAAGGATCGGTTTTAGGACCCTTGCTATTCTCTATTTACATGCTGCCCCTAGGAAACATCATTAGAAAACATGGAATTAGTTTTCATAGCTATGCAGATGATACTCAGTTATACATATCATCTAGACCAGAAGAAACCTAATAATTGACAAAACTGGAAGAGTGCGTTCAGGACATAAAACATTTGATGACTAGTAATTTTATTCTGCTAAATTCAGATAAGACAGAGATATTACTTATCAGACCAAATACCTGTAAAAAGAATATTACAGATTATAACTTGCAAATAGAAGGAGGCACTGTTACCTCAGCAATTATAGTTAAGGACCTGGTCATTACATTGGACAGCAACTTGTCCTTTGAAAACCACATCTCAAACATCACAAAAACAGCCTTCATCATCTAAAAACATTGCCAAACTGAGGAATTTTCTGTATAGTTCTGATGCAGAAAAACTAATTCCTGCATCTATGACTTCAATACTTGACTACTGTAATGCACTACTTAGTGGTTGTCCTGCATGAGCATTAAACAAATTACAGTTAGTTCAAAATGCAGCTGCTAGAGTTCTTACAAGGTCTAGAAAATTTGACTACATAACACCAATTTTATCCTCCCTATGCTGGCTACCCATTAAGTATCGTATAGACAGTTAGGTACTTCGAATCAATTATACAGTAAAGCATTAAACGGTTTAGCTGCCGCTAACCTAACAGAGCTTCTATCATGCTACAACCCATCACACGCTCTCTACGATCACAAAACCCCGGACTTCTGATACCTAGAATAACTAAAGAGCTTTCTCATACGTAGCACCTAAACTCTGGAATAGCCTTCCTGATACTATTCGAGGGTCAGACTGTCACGGTTCTGCCTTCTCGTTTCTGAACTTCTAGTCGTGTGGCAGGATCGGGACAGAGACCTTAGGTTTTATGTGAGAAAGCCATGAGTTGTTTATGTTTTTACATCTCATGTGCTTTCTCGTGTCTTGTCATTGGCCCTGCCCCTCTCGTTTCATGTATTGCTTCCCTGCTGTGTCTAATATTTCCCACCTGCCCTGTGTCATTATCCCTCGTTTGTCTTGCCTTTAAAATGCCCTCATGTTTCTTTGTCCTGTGCTTGTGGATTGTGTATGTATGTGAACTTGTACGTTTGTGCATGTGCTACTTGTCTCATCCAGTCTAGCCTTGTGTTTTGACGTTTGGTCGTGTTTAGTTCGTTATTTTGTCCTGCTGTTTTTGCCCCCTCGTGGGAAGTATTTTTGTTTCAAGTTTTGTATCCCAGTTCTGTTCTCGTTTTTGACACCCCCTCGTGGGTATTTTAGTTTGTTATTTGTTTAATAAAAGTCTTGTTTTGTTAACCCCTTCACGCCTGCCTGCATCTGGGTTCTTCCACGCCTTCCTGACACAGACACACTCTCCCAATTTAAATCTAGATTAATAACAAATCTTTTCAGCAAAGCATACTTATGATGCATACCAGTATTATCTCTTGTTTATAAGTAAATGAAAAGCAGTTACGCTAATTGTTCTCCTCCCCTGGATACCCATCCCGAGGTAACCACAGATTATGCCGTCTCAAGAAGGACCACCTGGTGTCATCCTCCTGTGAGAGCCTGCGGACTGAACGACCATCAGAATACCCATCCAGAGGAAACTACACATTACACCAACACCAGCTGATCGTCACGTACCATCCTCATTCGAGAACCTGTGGACTGCATGTGTGCCATCCTCATACGAGATCCTGTGGATTTAACTGCTGCAGCTCAGGCAATCTCCGTCAACAATCAAGAGCAAAGATGGACCCTTGTTATTTTAATACTAAAACTAACTTTTGTCTTTCTTCCTGTAAAGCTGCTTTGAAACAATGAAACATTGTGAAAAGTGCTATATACATAAAACTGAATTGAATTTGGATCCTTCATCTCCAAATACATTCAAAAATGAACAGAAACAGCTGCTGGTTCAAAAAAATGTATTGAGCTTCATACAGCAAGACAATAATGCAAACAACAAGTGTGTTTCAAACAACAAAACTATACGGTAAATTATATAACATTATAAAGATGTATAATGTTGTGCATGCTCTTATGTTGTACTGGCAATTTACAACTGAATTCTCATCGTACTTAATAATTAAAATCCTTGTATTAGTTTAACATTGTACAACATATAACTAATAATTTGTTTAGATAATTAGTTTTTTTTTGCACTCTTAACATTTACTATATTGCTATTGCTAATTACTGTTGTGCTACACACTTCATCTTGGGCTATGACACTAACAAACTACACAAATATAGGGATGAGGACTATAATGACACTCAAGTTAAGACATTCCCACAAGATCAATAAAGGAGAAGAACAATATAATCAGTGTATTTAAAAAAGGAATAAAATGAATGAGCATTTGCCTTGAAGATTCAGTCTGTACATCCAGATTAATGATGTTAAACACAAGAACCTGTAAATAAAACAAAGATTCAGCAAATTATGATGTATCCTATAGCTTTTATTATTATTACACTTGTGTAGAGATCGGTTGTGCATTTCCAACACAGTCTTACGGGAATCTGTGACAGTCACGCAATTGAATCTATTGATTCGTGTTCATGGACACAATTTTCCTCATTTTTGTGTGTCACCCAGCACGACTTTGAATCTAACATATTTTAAGACGCAGTATGTGTCACATGTGTAAATATATATCAACGCAACTTGATGGGAATTTGTACCTATTTCACAAGGTGGCTCATTTGTGTGAATTCCTACGATCTCATTTGTTATGATTTGACTTCAGGGGTGGGCCTTTAACGTTGCTTTGCCAGCTCATAAAATGGTGACGTATAGCCACCTCATAAAATATGCCTGACTTCCCCTGATATCATGTTATAAACAAATACATGTATATGCACACAAGGCCTCTCTATTGAAAGTAGACACTGCACTCAGTAGCTGCACTCGGTTACACTATTCCTCTTTTATTATCCCTGCCTAAACATTCGTCTACTGTCTGATATCGGTCACAAAATCTGACTCAACATAATTAGACTTAAACAGCTTCAAATTAATAAATCAATACAAATAATGCTCTCCCCACTGATCAAAAACATGTACTTCGCAACTTGTAATCGAAATTACTGAGTGCAGCTGTAACGTGTCAGAGGAGAACTGGCCCTCCTAAATCTGGTTTCTCTCAGGGGTTTTTCTACATGTATTACTCATTGGAGTTTTGATTCCTTACCACTGTGCCGTGTTGGCTTACTCAGTGGGAGGTTATGTCAATTTCATGAGCATTGCTTTGTTATAATGGTGGTACTCTTTCTATTTGTGTACTGTACGGTTTTCTGCCTCTTTCTGTTCTTCTTTCTTTTCTGTAAAGCTGCTTTGAGACAATGCAGGATTAAATGAAGTGAATTGAACTGAATTGTACTCGCCTCCGTCCTCCGTCTGTTCCTCTTCTTCTCTCTCAGGTAGTTGTGTCCAGGACAGATTAAAATCAGAGATGTGTGATGCCAGAGCAGACTGCAGCTAAAATTCATCAAAGATTTCACTTATACTGTCATTTCTCATTCTCTCATCATCACTCATCTCATATATTTACACACATCAAACACTCTCATATTTCACTTCTCTCTTAAATCATCACTTTTACTTTTGTATTTTCTTTATCTCACCTGATGGAGGACTTCATCGCTCTCAGCAGCTACATCAACACTGGAGGAGAACTTCAGCCGTAGAAAGATTTTTCTCATGTGGTCTAAAAGAGAGAGAAAAAAAATTTCAACCACCATGTACCAATAAAACACTAACATTTGAGGTAAACATTGCAAAGTATTACTACAGATCCTCAATCACATGGATCTGCCCCCCCCCCCAAAAAGGACTGTATGAAGCACACCGTTGGTGAAAGAAGCAAGATCATTGTTTTTAAAATTCACATTTTTGTAGTTTACATGGACATAATTGTTTAATTATTTTCAAAAACTTTGAAATGAACTTCTTAAATCAATCACTCACTTACTTCAATCTCATTTATCCATTCACATGAACTGATATTCACAACACAATTTGTAAATATAAATATACACATTGAAATAAAATAAATCCATAAGTGAAACACAAAATTGATATGATGTAACTGAAAGGTTGTGGAAAACAAAACAAAGAGTATTACACAAAGCTACTTTTAAAACTAATGACTCAAATTATTCATTATCAAACAGTATGATTTTCTATGAATTACGTTTTCCATAGACCTCCACTTCACATAGAGCCAGAGCAGATGTGCTTCCAGTCATGACCACATTCACATAACGTCCCATCATCCCATGACATGAGTAACTGACGGTGTTACCGTTTAGAAAACCAGAAGTCACAGCACATCTAGAGAGAGAGAGAGAGATCAATGAATCTCTATAGAGGTGTTTAATCAATCAATCAATGAAAAGTGTTGAAGTGATTTGCTTCACATGGGATTGTTGTTTCCGTTGTTTTCCAGTGAGTTTCCAATACGAATCTCTGCTCCGTTGGTTTGATCCTCACAGCAGTCTGATCTAGCAGTGATGATGACTGTATCAATGTCATAATAATCCTGAATAGCCAACCTCCACCATGGGTTACTCTCAGATGTTGTAGCAGAGCAGTATGTATAAGTATCTAGGCCGTATCTTTCACCATCTATGGCACGTGGAGCTTCCCAGGGGGTAGATGAATGTGTAGCTGCTCCTCTGAATGCTAAATTCTCTAGAAAATATATATTGAAAGACAGATGATCAGTGAGTCTGCAGATATATAAACACATCTGTGAGAATCAACTAATAAATCACATTTGAATCTTTTCAACTCTTATGTTCATGACAGACCCACAGCCTCTTTAAACAGCTACAAAACTTTAATCTGACATTAAACTATAAGTCTGATACTACATGACCGTTCTAAGATTAATGTCAATTTATTATAATCAAGAATGTTACACTTCAAATGTTAAAAGGCTACAACGCATGCAAATGTTTGATGGATGATTCAAGTTATAAATTTTCATCAATCTATAAATTGCAATAGTTAAAAAAAGAAAATCAACCTATTTTTCCAGTGCTGTCTAACAGTAGAGAATTATGTGTCAGAATTTACCTGTTCCATAGACCTCCACCTCACACAGAGCAAGATTATTTGTCTGTCCAGTCATGACCACATTCACATAACGTCCCTCCATCCCATGACATGAGTAACTGACAGTATTCTCAGTTAGAGGATCAGGTGTTACAGCACATCTAGAGAGAGAATCAATCAATCTCTATAGAGGTGTTTCTTTAAATCATTCAATCAATGAAAAGTGTTCAAATAACTTTACATGGTATTGTTGTTTCCATTGTTGTCCAGTGAGTTTCCAATACGAATCTCTGCTCCACTGGTTTGATAAAACAGGTTGTTAAGAGCAGTGATGACCACTGTACTAATGTTAACAACTTCCAGAAGATCCAACCTCCACCATGGGTCACTTTGAGTTGATGTAGCAAAGCAGTATGGACCTGGGCCGTATCTTTTACCATCTATGGCATGTTGAGCTACCATGGTGTAATATGTAGATGACTGTGTAACTGTTCCCTTCAATGCTAAATTCTCTAGAAAAGATATATATTGAAAGACAGTTGATCAGTCAGTGTGTAGATATATAAATAAACACATCTGTGAGAATCAACTCCGAATCATTTGAATCATTTCAACTCTTTATGTTCATGACAGACCCACAGCCTCCTTAAACAGCTGAAAAACTTGAATCTCACATTGATATATACGTCTGATACTTCATGACTGTTCTAAACAAAAATGATTCACTTTAAAAGTTAAGACTACAACACACTGGAATTACTGATTGATGACTCAAATTATGAATCAAACATTTTTGTAAAATGAATCTCATTTTCCAGTTCTAGAAAACTGGATATAGAATTATGTGTCAGAAATTACCTGTTCCAAAGACCTCCACCTCGCACAGAGCGAGATGAGATGTAATTCCAGTCATGACCACATTCACATAACGTCCCTCCATCCCATGACACGAGTAACTGATGGTGTGACCAGCTAGAAAACCAGAAGTTACAGCACATCTAGAGAGAGAGAGAAAATCAATCTATCTCCTATAGCAGGGGTCCCCAAACTTATTCCCGTAGGGCTGGTGTCCTGCAGAGTTTAGCTCCAACCTACCTCAACACACCTGCCTGCAGGTTTCTGCTGTACCTAGTAAGATCTTGATTAGCTGTCTCAGGTGTGTTTGATTAGGGTTGAAGCTAAACTCTGCAGGACCCAACCTGGGGACCTCTGCTCTATAGGGTCATTCAGTGGCAAATCAACCAAATTTTGAATATTTCCCGAGCTAAAATTTTTCCTATAGATATGGGGATCTAAACGTGGCTTCATGAGAAAATCTTTTCTATATTTGTTTGAGTTTTAGGGGAATGTTGACCCAAGCCCTGATGATATGAGGAATGCTCCGTTTGTAATTATCTCCATAACCAATCACATTTTGAGAGCCTAAACATGCTTGAAAACTCTTGAAAGTTTGCACATGTGCCAGAGGTGGTGAAAATTTACATCAGATATGAGTGGCACAATGAAGTGTGGTAAAATGGCTTTATAGCGCCACCTACAAAATTTCAATGAACTTTACAAAATACCAGTCCAAATTATAACATAATGAGAATACAATGTTCTTTGGTCACACAATATATATAAACAAGGAGGAATTGTAAAGACAAACATTTATATATCAAATATGCTAAGGTTTGAAGTGCATCAAGACATGATTCATTCGGAGGTATGAATACAAACAAAGCCTGAATTAACTTGCCTATTTAACAGTTACAGATTATTTAAAATGGCAAGAGCGACAACATGTAACCTAGATATTTAGATATATTTATAGAAAAGGACAGTTGAATCACACAAGTTCCTATTTGTCAGAGAAGTTTCTCTGGTTAGCCTCAGATGTTAAGTTTCAGATGAGACAGAGAGACTTCTCCCCTCTGCTTTGAAGCTTAGGAGTCGTAAAATATCCCACAGAGAAACAAAAGGGGTTATCAACACTTTCGGGGAGAGCGCCAACCCAAGTCCAGGCCCCCTGGAGCCAAGTCTGACTCTGTCCTGGTTTCTTGATATCAACATCAAAAGACCAAAAGAGAGTGGAGGGGGTTTATGGCTCTTCTTTTAATTATTCCGACCATTTGGCTCATGCTAAATTCTCTACAAGGGCCTTAAGTACATTTCTTGAGTTACAGTCGTGCACATTTAGTAAAGATAACACGAAAAGTGCTTTTCCTCATTTCTGAACTGTTACCATTGAGATGAAATGCATCAAGGGTGGCTAAAGTTAACAGATTTTACAAATAGATGTAGCCTACCAGTCTCTGTGAAAAAAGAAAATTATTATGCTGGCATATTTCTCATGTCGTTTTTCACCCCCTTTTTTCGGTTTTACTCTCCTCTACAAATGAGCGGATTGCTCCATTCCTGTTCACCGGTTGCATTTAATATTTTGGCTATCATTACTACTGATGTTGGTCTTGCTTCTGTAAAAATATAAAGAAATCAAAAATTTGAGCCAAGGACCTCTGGTTGAGTTAACACGGAAGGACCCTATAGAGGTGTTAGTCAATCAATCAATGAAAAGTGTTGAAGTGATTTCATGAATAACTTTACATGGGATTGTTGTTTCCATTGTTGTCCAGTGAGTTTCCAATACGAATCTCTGCTCCATTGATTCGTTCAGGACAGCAGTCTGATCGAGCAGTGATGATCACTGTACTAATGTTATAAACATCCAAGAGATCCAACCTCCACCATGGGTTACTCTCATTGGCTGTAGCAGAGCAGAATGCAGATCCGTATCTTTTACCATCTATGGCACGTTGAGCTACCCAGGCAGACTGTGTAGATGACTGTGTCACTGTTCCTTTCAATGCTAAATTGTCTAGAAAATATATGTTCAAAGACTGTTGATCAATCGGTCTGTAATGAGACTAGTAAACTTTAAAAGATGAATATGAGGTAAAAGTCCAGAATGCCAGATTTTCTTATTGTCTGTTTGAACATATTCTGAGCTGAACAGAAGAACACTTTTATGGGTGGTTTTCCGCACAGGGCTTAAGGCGAGTCCCAGACTAACTTAAATGTTAGAGGTGTCTTGATTGAAAACAACTTACACTGACATACAGTATCTTAAAATATATCAGTGCCATTGTTTTGTCTCAAGATGCACATCAGGGTTTTTTGTGTAAAGTATGTTTTTAAAAATGACTTAAATATCCTAATTTAACCAAGGCCTAGTCCTGGGTTAAACTACTCCTTGTCCAGGAGACCGCCCCATAGAGTCTAATGTGAGATTATTGTCTGAATTGTGTCACAGGTGTTTTGAAGTGATCAGCTGTGTCCTGTGGCCTGTATCACAAAGCTGGTTTGGGTTTTTACCCTGGTAAGTTTGCGTTTAGTTTGAGCATACACCGAGTTTTCTGGCTCAAGAAGGTGGATTGGTTTTGAGCGGGTTTCATCGCCATGGTAACTTAGGCTATACGACTAACCTGCTCCGGAGCAGGTTTTGTTCTGGTTATGGTCTGTCATCTAACCACAAACTAACAACAATCAATGAAGAATAAAAACAATCATTTACATCATTCTACATTTCTATGTGAAGAATCAAAATAATTGATTACCTGCCAAACTACCTGGAATACAAACAAGACCTGTTGAACAAAAACAAGGATTTTACACGTATACCTGAAAATCTATTTCATTGAGATTGTTACAAAGCTGTTAGGTCTTTAATAATTAAATATTAAAAAGAATCATGTTAAAGATTTGCATGAAGAATGACTGACAGCATGTATAATGTTGAGATGATGATGTGAGGTGTACTCACCAGAGAGTAAGATCAGATGAATGAGTTTGTCCATGTCTCTGCTGAACAAAAGGAATATGAGAAAGGAGAAGAGAAGAGAATTGAGTTTCTTCTGGGTTATGAGCAGAACTTACAGATGAAGATTTCACTCCTCTCTTCTTCACTCTTCTAGCTATACATCTATACATCCATCTGGACATTTGACTGTCACTCTCCACCCTCATCATGACATCAGCAATGAATGTACAGAACACCATTGGACTTCTAAAAACTCAAGACTTATTTACAAATCAAATCTTGTTACGAAAATGGCACGTATCACCAATTGCACATGGCCATCTTGTGCTCTTACCTGGAAACCAGCAGGTGAACAAAGAAAACAACTTTTGTGCTGATTCACTTCTTTGCTGGATTGATTTCAATCATGAACACAAGTGAATGAAAGACTGACAGAATGTTTTATTTCTTCTGAAGTCACAGTAGTGTTTTCTCTTCCTGATAACAGCCTTCTTCCACCTTAGAAATGTTGCCAAATTGCGAAATATTTTATGTGTGGCTGACGCAGAGAAGCTTATTCATGCATTTGTGACCTCAAGACTTGACTACTGTAATGCACTGCTTAGTGGTTGTCCTGCATCATCAATAAACAAACTACAGTTAGTTCAGAACGCAGCTGCCAGAGTTCTAACCAGGTCCAGAAAATACGATCACATAACCCCAATGTTATCAACCCTTCACTGGTTACCCATTAAGTATCGTATTGACTTTAAAGTTCTTTTAATTACTTATAAAGCCTTAAACGGTTTAGCCCCTACCTACATAACAGAGCTTCTACCACACTACAACCCATCACGCTCTCTAAGATCTCAAAACTCCAGACTTTTGATAACACCTAGAATAACTAAATCCACCAAAGGGGGTAGAGCTTTCTCATACGTAGCACCTAAACTCTGGAATAGCCTCCCCGATACTATTCGAGGGTCAGACACACTCTCCCAATTTAAATCTAGATTAAAGACACATCTTTTCAGCCAAGCATTCACTAATACATAGCTAATGAACAGCAGCTACGCTAATTATTCTCTTTCTGTTTCTGCCCTCGCCTCGGGATGCCCATCCCGAGGTAGGGAGAGATTCCGCCAGGCCCAGATGAACGTCATATGCCCATCCACAACTAGAGATTACGCCAGCTACATCGGAAAATCCCGTGCCATCCTCCTGCGAGAGCCTGCGGACTGACTGACCATCCAGCTCCATCCAAGGCAATTCCATCACCACCCAAGAAAAAGGCGACCATCTGGCCGGCCCAGCTCAGACAATTCCATCCCCAACCGAGAGCAAAGACGGACTACCTGTCACATAAATGCTAAATTTACAATACTTGGTATTTAATGCTAAACTTACATCACACGACAGCAGTTTGAAGTTATGGCTGCACTCAGTGACTTTGATTGGAGGTAGCTGGGTGGGTGTTGTAGGGAGTGGGGGGTCTTGTTGGTTGTGGTTCGGGGCGTTTCATTTGTTGGGACTGTGTGGGTCTGGTCTGGTTGGTCTTGTTTTGTGGTCGATGTCGGACAACAGAGGAATAAAGTTAATTATGACATTACTAATTTTCCCTGGTTGTTCCTCTGTTGTCTGTTGTTGATCACGGAATGGGACCGGGTTGGACCTGCACGGTTTCGGCGGGTGGGGCTTCCTGGGTCGCGGCTCGTGGGCTCTCCCTGGACGTTGCTCGGTGGCTTTGGTCGGGGTCACTGAGTGCAGCTATGACACGTCAGAGGAGATCTGGCCCTCCCAGCTGAGCCTGGTTTCTCCCGAGGTTTTTTTTTCTCCATTATTCATCATTGGAGTTTGGGTTCCTCGCCACAGCAGAGCAGTGCAGTGTTGGCTTGCTCACCGGGAGACTGCATTTATTTATTCATTTATTTATTAGATATTATTTATTATAATGATCTTGCTTGGTCTATAAACACCATGCACTGTGCTGTGTTTTACCTTTCTGTGTTTTTCTTATTTGCTCCTGTAAAGCTGCTTTGGAACAATGCACATTGTGAAAAGCGCTATATAAATAAAATTGAATTGAATTGAATAATCACTCTCATCATGTTTGTGTTATGACTTCAGAATAAAGACACTTTCATACAGGAAGTATAAAACTGAAAACTTAACTGAAGTTGAGTGATGTTGAACATTGCATATTCAAATTCACTTCACTTGATGCTCATGTTGATTAAACTTAAATTTGTAAGTTCACTTAACTTTGTGTTTATTTTATGTGTTTAATAATATTATAACACAAATGATTGAAATAATTCATGACCAACTCTTGTCGTCAACTATTGAATGAACTTGATTGTCCACAGAAATACACACGAAAAAGCAAGTTTGAACGAAGTTATTATATGTTTAACTATTATTTACTATGACGTAAAATCTTCTTATTCTTTAATAAAACATAAATAATCATAGGTTTAATAAAATGGGTATTCCCGATCATTTATCAAACTAATGTTTTGTGTTATACATCCAAAATAAAACTTCTCACGTTTGAGTCATGTTTAGTTGTGATATAATGATTTCATGATCTCAATGATCAATTGTTGACCTTCATTCATCTTTTCAACATTGGTGCTCTTTGTAAATCTATCATTCTTGAAAACTAGTTTTATAATCTTTTGTTTGATATTTGAATGATTCCAGTGTTTGTTCTCGGTATTAAAATCCTGCCGTGCTCATCATCAGAGTCTTCACTTGTATGTTTTGGATACCCAAATTT
Organism: Triplophysa rosa; assembly: GCF_024868665.1. Lineage (NCBI taxonomy): Eukaryota > Metazoa > Chordata > Actinopteri > Cypriniformes > Nemacheilidae > Triplophysa > Triplophysa rosa. The sequence continues at coordinate 40,095,021 of NC_079890.1, forward strand.
AGTTGTCTGGATTTGCAACGAGTGACCGAAATGATCTCAGGACAGTCAAATAATTTATTTTAAATGAATCTTGAAGTTCAACACACACTCGAAAAACAATTCAGGTGATCTGTAAGCACTACACTGTAAAAAACATCCTATTTTTACAGTCAATTATGCTCAATTTTTTACAGTAGTTTGTTATTTAAAATTATATTTAAAACACTATAAAACTACAAACAATATCTGTTAATTAATGGATTGATATTTTAAGTATTATGTTATTAATAATAAATTACAGTATTTCCCTGTAAAAAAAATACTGTATTATTTATACAGCATTTCCCTGTTTCCTTATATCAAATTCATGTAAATGAATGAATTTCATTATATAAAAGATAAATGACTGTAGTAATAATTTAACATTTCTTTTCGTAATTTTAAAGAAAATGTTATTTGTTTTATATGCATGTGTACTTTTACATTTAAACTGTAATTTTACATAAAATGTTTTACATCAAACAATGTTTGGACCTTAGATGTTTTGCTTTCCAGATTGAATAAAGAATAAAACAAATAAGTTTTAAGTTCAGTTTTTTAAGACTGCATTTTGATTCTGTTTGAGCTTAAAAATGCTTTTGAGGCAGAGATCAGGACTACTTTCTTCTCTTGAAGGCTCCCGATTACTTGGATTATTTTGTTTCTCAATTCTAATTTAAGAATATGTTGAAAGATAACTTTCAGGTTAAGTTGGTTTGAATACATTTTTCTATCACTGATTGCATAATGCAGCTTTATGAATTGAATAAAGAATAACACAAATTATAGTAAAGTACACCATTTTTTTTTTTCAAAAAACAAAGGCATAGTAAAAAAGGCCTTCACATGGATATCAAGATCAAGAAAACACAAAAAAATAAAAGATATTTATACTGTATATATACATATAAATAAATATATACTGTATATAACTCTCATGGAACAAACATCTATACATACTGTAGCTCTCATTAACACAGCCTAGGGAACATTTTCAATAAACACAACCTAGGGAGGATTATGAATAAACAAACTGCATCACCAAAGGTCATGTCAACTTGCAGATCAGGTATCTGTAAAGGAAGGAAAGAAAAACTTGTGAGATTGATTGAATGTGGTAGAATTATAACTTATTCTCTAAAATGTCTAGCAAAGCATGTTACTAATTGAATGTACAACAATTACCATGACCACCTTTCAGGTCATTGCCAGAATAAAGACTAAGACCCTGTCCACATTAATGAGTTTTCCTTTGAAAACGCATCTATTTCTCTACGTTTTGGCCTTCCGTCCCCACTGAGATTTTGTCAACGAAAACCGAGCTTTTTGAAAAGGCATTCGAAAGTGGATACATTTTAAAACAGTTTTCACGTTGTAGTGTAGATGAGGAAAACAGAGGGGTTTGATAACGATGATGTGTTTTTCGTCATGTGACTCAGTTGTTTTGGCTGCTCTCCAGTTTGATAGCGTGCTTACTTTAGATTGCATTTTAAAAGACTGACACAGTTTGGCAGCGGAGTGCGAGGACAGTTTAACTTTCGCAGCTTTATCCTTGTGATACCTGCAGCAACACCCCTACCTCAATGTCCGTCCATAAAAATAAAAAAAAACTTTGCCCCACATTGCCTTGACATAATAGGCAGAAAGTAAATAAACACATGACAAATGACACAGGTTGAAGTGTCTAACCCTTTACACATGCGCAGTACATGGATGTTTTCAGTACATTTCAGTGTGGATAGACAGAAAATGCTTAAAAATGCTAGTGTGGACAAAGAGCACTTTCAAAACGAAAACTCTGTTTTCAAATTAAAACGTATTAATGTGGACATGGTCTAGATCAGTGTTCTCAAACTCTGTTCCTGGGGGCCATAACTCGGCAGAGTTTAGCTCCAACCCATACCTGCTTGGAAGTTTCTAGTAATCCTCAAAATCATACTAAGCTGGATCAGGTGTTTAAAAAGGGTTGGAGCAAAACTGTACAGAGCTCTTGCCCTCCAGAAATTGAGTTTGAGACAGTGGAGTAAATGGTTTCACTGAATTTTCAAACTGTTCATTTGAAAGACAGCCATGCACACACTTGTACATACATGCATCAATATTTCTAATAAGAGTAGATGTATCTACACCTTGGTTTGCTATTGCTCCCAAAACTAACAAAGGAAATACATTGGGACTTGCTGATGTACTGATTTATTGATTCACTGATAATTGTGTTTGTTGCATGAAGGAGTGATCGTACAATTTATTCGGTCCATTCGAAGTTGGAAATTTTAGTAATTAGGCTCAGCACTCTTGGACTCACAGCATACTGGCATCTCTTCTCCTTCCGTGAGACTTTGGTCCCTTGATCGGGATTCATTTTAAAGATGCATCTGTTGGAAAAATAAATTTCTCTAAACACAAGGCATTCAGACTCATAATTAATATTGACAAAGCCAGAGAGACAACGCTTGTAAATAGGAAGTTAACAATGTTAAGTTCAATTTTTAAAGACTGCATTGAAGTGATAGTTCACCTAAAAATTAAAATTCTGTCATTATTTACTCATCCTCTTGTCATTTCAAACCTGTATGACATTCTTACACAGAGAACAGAAGATATTTTGAAAACTGTTGTTAACTGGCCCCCATTCACTTGCATTGGTTTTGTGTCCATAAAATAGAAGTAAATGGGGTCCAGTGCTGTTCGGTTACCAACTTTCTTCAAAATATCTTCTTTTGTGTTCTGCAGAAGAAAGTAAGTCATACAGGTATGACATGACAACAGGGTGTGTAAAGAATGACAGATTTTTTATAATCTCTCACTGGAGGGACAAAAAGCTCTCAGGTTTCATTAAAAGGTTTTAATTTGTGTTTGAAAGAAAAATGAAAGTCTTACGGGCTTGGCACAATACTGTCACAGAATCTCGAGGGAAGAACCCAGATGCAGGCAGGCAGGCAGTGGTGAAGGGGTTAACAAGCAAGACTTTAATGTAAACACAAAGGGACAGAAACAAAACACCCACGAGGGGGTAAACGACAAGGTAACAAAATAATAATACAAACAACAGGACCAAGGCTAACTAAACACTAAACTAGACAATACTTTAACAAAGACGAAACTAAACACTTACTAAGACAGGGGAAACAGAAACAGGGAGCACATGGACCGTAAAGCAGACATCAACCACGGGTAAGCTCGAAAAGTAATCCAAGAGCACAAGACAAAGAAACACGAGGGCATTAAATAGGGAAGACAAACGAAGGATAACGACACAGGGCAGGTGAGGGTAATCAAACACGGCCGGGAAACAATACAGGAAATGAGAGGGGCGGGGCCAATGACCAGACACTGGAGAGAACGCATATTATTGTCAAAAGGACAATAATATGTTTCTCTCCACACATAACCAAAGGCTTTGCCATGGCTCTGCCACAGGACCAAGAAAAACATGACTAATAGAGGCAGAGCCATGACATAATACAATATAAGAGTAAGTAATGATAGAATTACAATTTTTTGTTAAATAACCCTTTTACTTTACATAATTGACAAACAGACAATGCTATCCTTAGAGTTACCTTTACAACAAGGGCATAAATCCTGTCCAAATGATAAACATAATGTATGTATACTGAATACATACCTCTGTAGGAACTCCAGTGTAGCTGCAGTTTCCACAGGATAATCAATGTTGTGCAGATCATATGAGCAGAACATCATCTGGAATGCTTTCTTGAAGCTGGGAAGCTGATCGTTTACTATGACCTGGTCCACTGCAATCATGAACATCTTGGCAGAGAATGGGCTGTTTCCTGTGAACAGTTTGAACAGAGTAAAATTATAATGGCAAGTAAATATTTGACTTCAGGTATGTGGATCCAGTGACGTTAGAAAAGCCAGGAGTTTGCTTAGTTAGCTTTATTCTTTATTAACAGCCCATATTATTGTAAAATAAATGAAAACTGGCAACAAATTCTGTTACACAATTTCTTAAACTCCAAGCATATTTGTTCTACAGTGTATACAGTACACCCCTCCTGACCCATTACTTCTGTATTGTGTTAAAGTAATTTAACCAACAACTTACCACAAACCACAATGCAGGGTGTCCATGGAAGCTTAGTGGTGTCAACATCAGTTGCCACGGCAGTGTCATCAACTTGTAAAAACATCTTGTCTTCCTGCTCTTTGAAATGGGCTAGAAGCATCAGAACAGCCGCACAAGTTTCATCACATCCTTGTAGAATTTCACTCAGAATAGAGCCTACTTTGCTGGTTGAATCAGTTTGAGCAAATTGAAAGTACCGGAGAATTCTTCTGAACTTGGTAGCTGCAGACTCTTCGAAGCAGTCATCAATGTGAATGCCCGTCAGTTGCCTGAAATGAAGCTTCATTCCAGTTTCATGGAAAAGAAAAGGCCACTCCCTAATGATATCTTTTGTCTCTTTTTGTCCAGACAATATGTCTCTCCTCTGTGAAGAAAATGTCTCCAACATTAATTGTTCCATTTTCTTTGAATCTTCATCTTTGTTTTTAAACATCTGAATAAGTTCTTCTTGTTTTATCTTTTGTAATTCTCTTGTTTCACCAGCAGGAAGCTCTGGGTCAGGGTTAATGCAGCCATATGCATCTTTACACCCTTTTTTAACATTCTCAGTGATGCCACTTTTAGAGTGCCTTTTCTTGGCAGGAGCTTGGAGTCGTCTGCAATTATCTATTCGAGACATTAACTGGCTCACAACAGAGTCATATCCAGTGCCGACTACTTGGCCCTCAATCTCATCACGAAAGGATTTTGGGTAGCGAGTTATCATTTTTCTTGCTATCTCAACAATATGTCTCTTCCCTGGTTTCTTCCATGCAGTAAATATCTCAGCAATCACAATCCTTATAATCTTCCTGCTCTCTGCTGCAGATGGCCTCTGCTCATCATCCAGTAACTTTCTTGTAGTCGAGGTCAACTTACTCCATGGTATATCGAAGCTGTAATGCCAGCTATTATTTTCCATTGCTGAGGGAAAGGCACTTGGCACACTGGGTGAGGACCGATGTGGCACGCTGGGAGAGGCCATGAAAAAACCTGACCTTCTTGTGGCAGTGGCCTCTATTGTGGAGTGATCACTGGTGAAGGAATCATCAAGGTCACTAAAGAAGGAATCTTCACCAGTACTTGACTCTTCTACTGGAGCAGCAGCATTTGAGAATGAATCATCCACCATTCCCATGACTGAAGATAACCCAATATAAAACCAAGACATTGATGTCAGGCAATAAAAATGTCAAAGTCTCTATTCATTTTTGGATTATATAAACAGCCTTGATACACAACTAGATGTGATCTAGTAAAATGAGAAAGCAACATGGACTAGTCATACATGCTGCTCAGAACTTTATACGACATCTGAAACTGAATCTTTATCAGCTGCTTATGGCTATTACTTTACTTACATTTAAAGTGGGCAATAACTTTTCTTGCTTCTATTGGCTTCAGGGCTCCTGCCAAGTCATCTGCCTCCACATACTTCAGGCCCATAGCTGAAGAGACTCCAAAGTTTATAATCACTTCCATCACTCGCTGTATTACATCCTCTTGGCTGATTACAGAACCAAGGGATAATGTTAGGTTGCTCGTCCATTCATCCATGGCTGCAAGGAAAAATTGATGAGGTTAATGTTTAGTGAAGATCGGATCAGATTCACCACAATTACAATGTGTTATATTCAGTAATATTCTGCATTATCCCCCTCCTCCCAATGACAGTTTGTACACTAACTTTTACATGGAATTACACTAACTTCTACATTTAACTAGTATCCAAAATAGCAGTGAACCTCAAGCCTGATAAAAACACTGTGCTTAAGAGATATAACTTTATCTCTGTTAAGACTGTACATAGGCAATGGGTAATAATCCAGGCAGTCTTCTGCTTTGATGCAGTGCATATCCTCATGGGCTTGTGTGACCTCATACAGTCCATACTCTGACAAATACACTGAAGTGTGTGGCGTCACCAAAAAACTCACCTCCTTGTCATGTTTGATCAAAATAAATTCAATCTGACCAAACTTAATTGATTCATTAGACTCACGATTTACACAAAGAAAAGATCCCTTTTTGTAAAGTGTGCCCTTAAAGTTTACCTCACTGGACACAGAATCTGGTTCTGTAAACATGTGGGCTTCAACTGCATTGCACACTGCATCATTATACAGGTGTGCATGATATGGAGTTGAGTTTTTTGCCTGAAGCACTGGTGCAAAAAATGACTTTGAGGTGAGGGTTGTTTGGAGGAGTTGGTGCTGGTTTGCAAGAGACTGGCAAATGTTCTTAAAGTTTTGTATCCTCCTCACACACCTTTTGAAGTAGGAGTGTGTGCTCTCAAACCTCATTGTCCATAGCTGTATTAGGGGGCCCAGTTTGAGGATCAGTGCGGCGTAATGGAGAAGATAGTGGTGCTTGGGTTTTAAATGATCAGAAGGAAACATGGATTTCCTTGTTTCTAGATACTCAACCACAAGAATGTTGAGGTAAGCAATCTGGGCAGTGGTGATTGTGGGAGCACACACTAATTCGACCAGTTCTTTCAAAGTGATCAGTAGTTGCCACACTGGGTCATGAGGATCAACTTTGTCACCAATAATGACAGGCAGAAGTCTAAGTAGGCACCAGTTCTCAGCTGCTTTGCCACCTAGTGTGTTGGCTTTTTCACTCACCGGACATGGACGGGAGTTACAATCCGAGTCCTTGTAGGCAAACTGTGTAATCTGTCTGTTTAGCTGAGAGTATGTGAATCGATGCTTAACTTTTATGAAGTAGCGCAGGTAAATGTCTAAGTTATAAGTTACAACTCCCTCAAACAAATCATGCCCTATGCATGGAGGAAGGCCTGGCTGACATACATGGAAATGTTTCAGAGCATTAAAGACTGAGTCACTACGTATTCCTTTAACATCAACTACATCACTCTGCTGAAGTAATTGCACTGCTTCTTTGTAGGTATTGTCATGATATATAAATGTATGTAAATTACAACTACTAACCACTAGAGGTAGCTAGAGGTAGGCGGACCTCAGATGGTTGTTGTTCGAGTAAGAGAGCTGACAGTACAACATGTGAGCTGGAATAAAGACATCTGCTACAAACAGTTTCTTCATTATAAATAGAAATATTACATGGTACCAGGAGTGGTAAGAAAACCGGATCGCCGTCATGGAAAGAGTGAAACCGCCTGACGCTGTGAACTGGACTGGAAATGTCGATTGTGAGTGGCGCACGTTTAAACAACGATTTACGCCGTACTTACAAGCAGTGGGACTTAACGATAAGCCCGATGCAAGAAAAATTGCTCTGCTACTCACAGTTGCGGGACCCCAATCGATAGAAGTGTTCAACACGCTCGTGTTTGATAGAGAAGAGGATAAAAGCAACTACGACGTGGTGATTGGAAAATTTGACGTCCACTGTTCGCCGAAAAAGAACGAGACCTTTGAAAGGTATGTGTTTCGGTCGCGTCTGCAACAACAGGGAGAGACTTTTGATAGTTTCCTAATGGATCTTAAACTTAAAGCAAGAACATGCAACTTTGAATTACTAAATGATTCAATGATCCGTGATCAAATTGTGTTCGGGATTAATGAGAGACTGAACTAACGTTAGCTGAAGCAGTTCGGATATGTCGTGCAAGTGAACAAGCTCAGCAGCATGCTAAAACCTTCAGTGACAACACAAAAACAAGTGGAGGTGAAAGTTCATCTGTAGCAGCAGTGACAGGAAAAATGCAAAAATACATCTCAAGAAAAATGACACAAAGAAGGCAGAACGAAATGTTTAATTGCAAGAGATGTGGCAAAAGACACCAGCCAAAACAGTGCCCAGCCTATGGCAAAGCCTGTGCCAAATGTGGAGGACAGAATCACTTTGCAAAACAATGCTTTTCCAAAGGAAAACAACATGGAAGTGGACATGTCCATACAGTGGAAGAAACAGCCCTCAGTGACACATTCTTTGTTGGCATGGTGGAACAAATAGACTCATTTCAAAGGAGTTCAGAGAATACGGAAGTGAATAGAGTTGTAAAAGAAAAGTGGATAGAAGCTCTGGAAATAAACGGATTAAAAGTGTCAATAAAGCTGGACACAGGAGCTAAAGCCAACTTGATTTCTGAGCAAGACATACGAGAAATGAGAATAAAGCCACACATTAATCAGAAAACTGTACAACTAAAAGCGTACAATGGACATTTAATTGAAACAAAAGGAACATGCAAACTCAAGGTAAAGGTGAAAAACAGAGAATATCATCTCATGTTTGTAGTGGTTCCAGACGGACACGATTCTGTGTTAGGAGACACAGCATGCGAAGACCTAGGCTTAGTAAAAAGAGTGTACAACATAGAAGGAGCAAACACACAGGACAGAGTAAATAACCTAGTGAAACAGTTTCCTGACATCTTTGAAGGGTTTGGTGTGCTACCATTAACGTATAAGATACAGTTGAAAGAAGATGCAAAGCCAGTTGTTCATGCACCGAGACGGGTTCCTGCTCCACTACGAGAAAAGCTAAAAACAGAGCTAGAAAGGATGACATTAATGGGAGTCATAGAAAAAGTGGAAAAACCAACAGAATGGGTGAATTCCATGGTCTGTGTGAAAAAAACAAATGGTGATCTACGTGTGTGTATGGACCCAAAAGACTTAAATGCAAACATACAGAGGGAACATTATCAGATTCCAACACGGGAAGAAATTATAAGTGAAATGGGAGGTGCAAAATTCTTCACAAAACTGGATGCATCCCAGGGCTTTTGGCAACTGAAACTGCACGAAGACAGCACACATTATTGCACATTTAACACTCCTTTCGGTCGGTATTCTTTTTTGAGGATGCCTTTTGGAATCTCTTCGGCTCCGGAAGTATTTCATAAAGCAATGGAGCACATGATTGAGGGAATACAAGGAGTGCGCGTCTATGTGGACGACATAATATTGTGGGGATCCACAATTGAGCAGCATAATGAGAGGCTGATGGAAGTACTACAGCGAGTACAGAACTACGGGCTGAAACTGAATAAAGAAAAGTGTCAGTTTGGAGTAAAGGAAATCACATTTCTGGGAGACAAGTTGTCAGAGAGAGGTGTTAAACCAGATCAGAGTAAGATACAAGCGATTCTTAACATGCCCAGACCCACCGACAAGAAGGCTGTACAACGAGTGATGGGGATGATCAACTTCATTGGAAAGTTCATACCGAATCTCTCTTCAAAGACAGTGTACATGAGAGAAATGTTGCAAAACAAAACTGAATTCAAGTGGACAGACAATCATGAGAGTGAATGGGATCGCTTAAAGACTCTTCTAACTACAGAACCAGTACTGACTTTCTTTGATCCAACAAAAAGGATAAAGATTTCAACAGATGCATCTAAGGATGGATTAGGAGCGGTGCTTCTGCAAGCAGAGGGAGAAAACTGGAGGCCAGTTGTATATGCCTCAAGAACGATGACTTCAGCGGAGTGTCGATACGCTCAAATAGAAAAAGAATGCCTTGGATTGGTGTATGGAGTGGAAAAGTTTCACAGCTACGTGTACGGACTTCCAACTTTTGTGGCAGAGACGGACCACAAACCATTAATAGCCATCATCAAGAAAAACTTGAATGAGATGTCCCCAAGAATACAACGGCTGATGATGAAGCTTCAAAGGTACGATTTTGATTTAATCTACACACCAGGAAAGTACATAGTGCTGGCAGATGCCCTGTCCAGAGCAACTACGCAAAGAGAAAAATCTCATGAGAGATCCACAGAGGCTGATGTGACTCTTCATGTAAGCATGGTCGCAGATGCTCTTCCAGTATCCGATGCGAAGTCCAAGCAAATTGCAGCTGAGACAGAAAAAGACAAGGATCTACAAATGGTCATTAAACATCTGAATGAGGGATGGCCAAGAGGAACGTGTTCTCAGTACTACAACATAAGAACAGAACTGAGTGTTGTCAAAGGACTGTTACTGAGACAAAACAGAATAGTTATACCTCAATCACTGAGACCGGATATGATGAGAAGACTTCATGAGGGGCACCTAGGAGCAGAAAAGTGCAAGAGGAGAGCCAGAATAGCTGTCTATTGGCCAAGGATGAATGGTGACATTGACAGAATGGTGTCAAGCTGTGAGATCTGCTTAAAGCATCAAGCAAAGCAGCAAAAGGAGCCAATGATCATAATACAACCACCTTCAGAGCCATGGCAGTAAATAGGAACTGACTTGTTTTTCCTGGATGGAAAGAATTATCTGCTGGTCATTGATTACCTGTCAAACTATCCAGAGATGGCACTTCTTCCGAATACATCTGCTGCCTGTGTAATTTCGTACATGAATTCAATCTTTGCAAGACACGGCATCCCCCAGATCGTCTGCAGTGACAACGGGCCGTGCTACAGTAGCAAAGAATTCCAGGACTTTGCTGTGGAGTATGATTTTAAACATGTGACATCCAGCCCGCTATACCCCCAATCTAATGGAAAAGCGGAGAAGGGAGTACACATAGTAAAACAACTACTCAAGAAGGCAGCGAGCTGTAAAGGGGATCCATACTTAGCATTACTGAACTATCTCGCCTCCCCACTGGAACATGGTATGTCTCCTGCTGAGATTTTAATGGGACGCAAATTACGCACCACACTGCCTTACGTAACAAAGCAAAACAAAAACAGAGCCTGGAGAAAGAAACAAATTTGTCTGAAACAGAAACAGAAAGCAATTTATGACAAGACATCCAGAAGTCTACGACCACTGGCTACAAAAGACACAGTAAGACTCGAGAATAACAATACCTGGAATAAAAGAGCCACAGTCCTAGAGGAAGTTAACCCGAGATCCTACACAGTAAAAACAGAGGATGGACAAATCCTTAGAAGGAATAGAAGGAGTCTGTTAAAAACACAAGAAACAATGCCAGAGGAACATTCTGAAAACGAAACAGAGAGTGAAACATTGCCTACGACACAAGCAACATCACCAGTCATAGACAATAGAAAGAAACATGAAGAAATACACTTACCTGAACAGAGAAGATCTAAACGCACAATAAAGCCTCCTGATAGACTTAATTTGTGAATGAAACTTGTAGATTAAAGTGAACAAAGACACTTTAAGTGTTTTCAAAGTTTATGGTAAAAAGAAGATTGAAATCTGTAAAAAAGAATGTAACATACAAATTAATGGTGGATAAGAATGTTGGTTGGTTAAACTGTATAATATAGTCAATATAATGTTTACAATATTGACATGTTATTTTGTTGTTATCTAAGTGTTCAGTAATTGAAAGAAAAGGGGATGTCATGATATATAAATGTATGTAAGTTACAACTACTAACCACTAGAGGTAGCTAGAGGTAGGTGGACCTCAGATGGTTGTTGTTCGAGTAAGAGAGCTGACAGTACAACATGTGAGCTGGAATAAAGACATCTGCTACAAACAGTATCTTCATTATAAATAGAAACATTACAGGTATCAACTGTTCGAACAGGAAATTGCTGACTCACATTCTCAAGCTGGTCTCTTTCTGCCTTACAGTACCTGCAGAAGTACTTAGAAGTGCTGAAATTCTGTGTGTAGCCACCAATGCAGTGTGAGCCCAAATTGTCACCTACAATAGATATTAGTGTTGCTTGAACCACATGACCAGAGGTGGTCACAATTCCCTGGTCTTCAAGCTGTCTCAGGTCCGACAACATTCTAGAAAACACTGTGTCTGGACCAAAGGATTTGAAGTCTGTCTCTTTGCACAACAGTACTAATTGCATATGATCAATTCTGGAACGATGGAAAGGCTCAAAGTCAGCAAGAGTGAATTATACTCCAACAAGCTTGTGGGTTTTTTTGGCTGACCCAAGCGGGTTGACAACTTCAAAAGCGTCCTGATACAAGATCAGTTTTAAGATCATGTGACCTGCTTGCAGAAATAGCTCATTGGATTTGAAGACTGAACCATCACAAATATCACTTAAGGTGTTATCAGATACAAGATGATTTTGAGACTTGCCACACTCCTGCCACACAACAGGATCTTTTAGAATAGCTCTTAAAGTGTCAGGCAGGGGGATGTATTGTGCATAGCAATCTCTTCTATGTTCATTGGTGCCCAAGTACACATTTTGTGGTGGCACATAGGCAAAATTCTTCTGAAAATACTGGTTTCTGGTATATTCAGTGCAGAGATGAGGGCTACATGCAGCATGTAAGTCGGTTTCCTGAAGACTCAGAAAAACAGAGTCAATGTCAGTATTTGACATGTTAGTGTTTACTCTAAGGGCCTCTTTAATCTTGTCTTTTGTGTATTGATGACAAATGTCATTCAAACCATTTATTTCTTGAGCAATCATTTGAATTGTTGATGATGGAACAAGATACTTTGCCTGTAGCTGCATGTAAAAAAGGCACAGATTTCTCATGTACAAAGACCTCATGTCAACATCTTCTGTAACCGTTGACTGACTGTCATTTCTTTCCATTTCAGTTTCATTTGGTTCATTTTGAGAGGCCACAGCTGGCTCAGTAATGCTAGGATTCACATAAGTTTCGTGTTTATGTGCTCTTGAAACATGGGCTGTGAATGATGACTTGACTTTAAATGCCTTGTTACAATTGCTAAATGGGCAATGTACTAAGTCATGCTTACTCAAGTGTACCTTGAGGTGTCCAAGAAGATCACTTAAATCTAAGCATTGTTTCTTACAGTTCACATCATTGCATACAAATGACCTTTGTGTGTCAACCAGCTGTGAAACAGGTCTGATGTGGGAACGATAGACATGCGCTTTTAAAGCCGTGTATTTAATGAATTTTTGTTTGCAGTCTGAAAAGCAACATGGAAACTGACTATTTGCTTCATGCCTATGCAAACTCTGGTGATCAACATACCTTTTAATACTTTTCTGTGACATGCCACAGGAGTGGCATGTAAAAGTTGGCATAATATATGCCATTGTAGCACTCACACAGACCAAGTTTGCATGTGTGATAAATGAACATACCAAAGGCTGTGGTCGTTGTTCTCGATGTCGATGGCAAAACGTGTCTCCGGATGAGTAGTTAATCCACCCACCTGTGGGGCAAGAAAACACGTGTAACGTTAATCTCTGTACACAAACTGAAACGCAGCAAACAATAAGTACGTGAAAACAAAGTAGGCTAATACGCTAAATGCAAACTAACACGTGATGGATGAAGTTATATGGCCCAAACGTGGTAATTACTTACCGAGCAAACCTTATATTTTTTAAATATAACGTAAATCAACGTTAGACGACCTGTTTCTTACCTACGTATTCACTTAGGTACAGAGATGGTGCATTTGCAACGCAGATGCAAAACGCATGGAAAACTCTGGATGTCAGAGCAGAAACCACTGCCGGTGTGGTGCTCTCACAGAACAGAAAATGCGTAGCAGCACGTGTATTGAGCACGTGCCAGTTGCGTAAAAACAACGCAGCAAATCCAGCCAGTCTTTTTTTTGCAGTATACTTGATTACCAGCTGAAAAATAAAACGTTAAGACTAGATAAACTGTAATAAGTTGCAATGTTTTCCTGTTTTTTTATAACACATGCACTGGGTGGAAAACACACAACATTAGTCAACTATATCTGTAAGGACAGTGCTTAGACTTCCCTTGATTTCAAATCAGGTTAATGCTATTTTCTATCATCAAACCAAACCATCACTGAAAGGTAAAAACAACATTTGGCCAGATTCAGCTAGAGAGAGCCAATATATCCACTAGTCAGCTGAGATAATATTTCATAAGGACATTTGGCCCTCACAAGCATAGTTATACAAATACACACATACGCATACACACATTTGTTTTCTATCCCGGTGAAGACATATCATGCCAATGCTCTATTCCCTAAACCTAACCCTCACACAAACTTTCTGTATGTTTGGATATCACATGTGTGACCTAAATTGAGGACATGAGTCATCAGTGTGTGCATTTATGTTCAAGTCCCAATTAGGATATAAAAACAGAACCTGTGTGTGTGTGTGTGTGTGTGTGTGTGTGTGTGTGTGTGTGTGTGTGTGTGTGTGTGTTCATGTTTGTATATCCCGGTGGGGACTGTGGGAATATTTTTCAGATAAAAGTATGATTTAAATATCAATATAATCAATAAGTGTTTTCTTTCATTAAATCATTAAGCTGTGTGATTTTGTCATGTGCTTGCTATCTTACTCAGTAAGATAGTTACTGTGGCAAATGGGGGTTGGAGCCATAAATTATCTAGATCAACACACACACACACACACAACACACACGTTTGTTTTTCTATCCCACTGGAGACATTACATACTTTACATTAGACTTCTATTGATTTTATATCAGTCTAATTTATAAGTTTTGTGCGTGCTTGTTTGTGTTTCTTGTTTATCTATATTTGTGAGGGCCCAATTGTCCTCAGTAACACATACAGTAAAATATCATTACAACCAATTAATGAGGACATTTTACTGGTCCACACTACATAAAAAGGCTCATAGTTTGTTTTTTTCTTTAAATCTTATGTCTTGCAAATGTTTGTGTGATTGTTAGGTTTGGGGTAGGGTTGGGGATAGAATATACCATTAGCCTGATATAAAACCATTAGAAGTCTATATAATATATAATATTTTGACCGCAGTTTCAGTTACTGATGTAAGCAAAGAGAGTTTGTATATAGGCCGTATGTCAAAGCTATGGTCCAGCATCATTAGAACATCCTTCATTTCAACACTTTAGTTATGGCACTTGAATGGCTCATGTACAGTGCGTTAGCTATTAGTGCTTATAAAGTGAAAAGGACAAAGGTTAAGCTTCCACCCAAATCCTTTACTGGGGGTTGCTTACAATGCTGCCTTGCATGCTGCCATGCTGATTATTCCACGGAATCTGATTTAGTACAAAAACATGGACATTTGTAAAACACTGAGGACTCTCACGTCCAAAATCTTCCTGGACCTCACTAGTTAAAATTGGCGCAAACATGTTTTATTTGGACCTGTTCTGCACATGTTTCTGTGATGGGTAAATTGAAGGATTATGGATAGGGTTGGATTAGGTGATGTAATTCTCTTAAACCTGATTTACAACCAGTGGAAATCTATCAGGTTTAAGATGTATACACTGAATTTACATACATTTCTAATCTTCCTTTTAAAATAACTATTTCCTTTCCTTGTTGTTTATTAGCATGATTCGTTGTTTTGACTGTCAATCAGATCTCTGGCAAATGACAATTAAGCGCGCCTTTTCAACGTTTCAAATCTGTAGGCGTATTTGCTGCCGCTGGAGGTCTTCAGTAATACTTTGGTCGGTTCACTAATGGTTTTTACCTGGATTGTTTTACATTTAACGGCTAAATTATTATGTTGTCTACATTTTAGTTGTTAAATGTCAATAGAGAACTTAAAAAAAGAATTTGGACAAAGACATTGCAGAAGGTAATAAATAGCTTTCACCCTTTAAGTTACCGTTTTCTACTGCTATCTGTTACATGCTAATCGCGATTAGCACAGGATATTATATAAGTATATAATTGTAGTAACTAATTCTAGTTAACTAATGTGTGTTGTTTTTGTGTATGTTATATGCGTTAGTCAAGCTCACGCTACAGGATAGTACCTGGTTTGCTATAGTGCATTTCTTGTCGTGCTTCGACTTTGTAGCATCTGCACTAACGTTACACAGACGAAGTCTGCTAATAACAAGATTTTTGGTCAAGGTCGGTTCGTATTTTATTATACAGACATGTTTCTTTTGTGTTGTTATATGAGGCTGATATTTAAAGCATTTGACACGCTCTGTAATGTTAGAATCAGGTCAAAAGTCCCGTTGTGTGATCCCGGTTTTACAATCACCAGCTAGTTTAATGATCAAGAACGTAGCATAAAAATTAAAGGCGATTTGGAATGAGTAAATTAATCACTGTCATGTACACTTGTTAGACCGAGAGGAACTTGAACCTTACTCCTGGACTCTGGGAAATTTTGCAGTCCAGTTTTTTGGATCTATTGTGGATCGCTGGGACTTGCCGATAAGTGGAAATGAGTTGGTGAGTACAATTTTGAAAGTCCATATCTCTGTCAGTAAGTAAAATAGCTAATATTGTTTTTGTGTTTTACCCTCATGCTCCAGAAAGGATACCATACACAAGCCAGTGAGTATTAATTTCATCCTAATCCACCTTTATCTTTACCGTGGAGGGTGAAGAAAAATTGCAAGTGACTTCCTGTTGGATGCTCTGAACTTCTGTTTAGTATTTGTTAGGAATGACTTTTACTTTTATGTGGGAGTAAATTCATGTGAAAGGCAACATTTAAGTTTAAATCTTGATTTTAAAGGCATAGCTTGTCCATAGATTTCTTTTTTTAAACTTGTAAACTGTGTATGTATTCTAAGACATTTCTCTTTTTTTAGGTTGTGTTTTGATAGGAACAACATTAGTGTGTCAATGATGAGAGAATTTTCAGTTTTTAGGTGAGCTAAACAGCTACAAAATTTAGAGGTTTCTAAAAATCTTCACACTGGCCAGAGTTTTCAAAAAAGTTTGGTTTCAGTGACCGGGTACTGCGTTTTTGGGTGGAGGAATGGCTAAAAAGCATAGAAAAAGCTGCGGTTTTGAAAATACCCCTGTTCGTGTGGACAGGGCCTTAGTAACCGCATGACAACAATTTCTCGTTAGAGTCTGGGGACCATAGTCATGTGGCATAAAAATCTAAACCTTTTTCATGTGATCCTTATGTACCACATAAATGTGAGGAACATGGGACATTTGATTTTTGGAATTAAAATTGATCTAAAAAAAATACTGTTAGCATGTAGGTTATTAAAAAAAAGAAATCTCTTTTGTATGTTCTACATTTTTTTAAAGTTACTTCTCATAAGTGTGTAATACAGCATGAGCTTGTCTTGGAGAGCTGGTAAATTTGAGCTTAAACCTGTTTGTTTTAAATTCCATTTTCCAACAGTAATAACTGATGAAGCACATTCATTAATTCTTTCATTCATTCATTCTTTAGATCAAGCATTGCAGCATTGTTAACGGAAAGAACATGCACCAACAGAAGGAGAAATTCATTACTAGTAAGTATCAGCTGCACTATAAAACCAACGTTATTACTACTATGGAAATGCAATATGCATTTCATGGAATTCTTGCACTCCCAAGAGTCATTACAACACATTTTGCTTTGTGAGTGTTTCAGTAACCAGAAATCAACTTTACCGCTCCAACTGCTTTGCCTGCAATTAGCCACTTACCTCAAATAAGTTTATGATCTTCAAGTACCGTACGTGTGTCTGTTTTCCACAGCATATATCAAATTACCATTGAGTATTACCCTGTAAGACAATGACTGGTGGAAGTGGAAATGTGGGGAACCCATTAATAGTTCATATAGAATTACCATATTCTGAGAGAATTACTTAATTAATGGCAACATTAGGGTATCTCCATAAAAGCAGTAGTAATAGTAGTAGTAAATAAAAAGAAAGGTGCACAGCTTGATTATTGTGATGGTCTATTGCGTATATGACTGTTTATTAGTAATTACTTCATAGTTATTTATGTAGAACCTGCATTAGTAGATCACTCTTAAGGAGAAATGAGAGAATTCAAAAGTTATTGATTAGTTAACTGTTACTTAACACAATTATAAAATGCTACTACATACTGATTAGTTAAAACATCTTAGTAGTTAATAGCGCAGAGGGCAGTATTAATGAAGAATGACCTATCAGTTCTGCAGTAATTCCTTGTTAGTTACCCATTAAGTAAGAAACAGTATTCTAAAGTGTTACCAACGTTATAAATTTTAAAAGCTTAGTGCATACAGAAATAAAATAATATTTTTTTCTCTCTGTTGTGCCATCACTGATGTGTGTTACTCTCACACAGTTTTTAAACATTACATTGACTGTCATGAAAATGGTGAAAGAACCCAGTTGCAGGCAGCGGGGATGAAGGGGTTAACAGAAAGCTTTATTTAACAGAAAATAAACACAAAACAAAGACCCACAATGGGGTAAATCAAGAAAACAGGAAACAACTCAAACAGAACATAGACTGACTAAAACTGGACTAAACTGAGAAACACTTGACAAACTATAACTAAACACTAAAAGACTTACTTGACTAGACTCACAATACAACAGGAACAGGCAATAATACTAACGCTGGACGAGAACAAGACAGCACATATAACTAGTGTTGTCACGATACTGGAATTTCTAACTTCGATTCAATACCTAAAAAAATATCGATATTCGATACCATTTTCGATACCACGGGGAATAAACTGCCATAGCAATAAGGCCCTAATAAGCAATAGCAATATAGGCCTTTTTAAATTTTATTTGAAGTTAAATTGAACAAGACTAGACAATGAGGTATATATTTTTACATTATTTATTAATTGTTAATCTAATGTTAATTTTACGAATACATTTACTATTTAAAATCAAAGTTGTATTTGTCAGTATTAATGGACCAGACCCTGTTGAAAAAACCAGCCTATGCTGGTTTGGTATGTTTTGATGCTGGTTTGCTGGTTTGTGCTGGTTTAAACTGTTCATGTGCTGGTTTAAGATGGTCATATGCTGATTTAAGATGGTTCTTAGCTGGTTTAAGATCAAACCAGCATCGATCAAAACATACCTTACCCAGCATATACTGGATTTTTCAACAGGGGAGCTTACATAAATAGTTGTATTTTTTAACTAACATTTAAAAGAGATTAATAAATACTTCAACAAATGTATTGCTCATTCATTGTTCGTTAATGTTAGTTAATAGCCTACATTTTTATTTGGCTAAATTGGCTTTTATTCACATAGGCCCATACTGTAATCATTGATCAGCGCACATATAGACAGAAACGCAAACTTAAACGCAAGAACTGTTGCAGAGACTCCGCATTTTTCTAACATTAACAACTTTTAACGAACAAGCGAATGAGATGAGTGGATGAAATGAAATCATTGAACAGCGCACATACATAGAGCGCTATGGTAAACACTGGAGTGCAAACGTGTATCACACGCGAGAACTGTTGCGGAGACTTCACTCGCACCAGCATTATTTCAAACATCAACTTAACCAGAGCGAACGAGACGAGTGGATGAAATCATTGATGAGCGCACATAAAGACAGAAACACGTGCATTAAACATGAGAACTGTTGCGGAGACTCTGTACTAACATAAACAACATATAACCAGGGCGAATGAAACGAGTGGATAAAATTATTGATCAGCGCACATACATGGATCGCTATGGTAAACACGGGAAGCGTAACGAGCGTGCACCACGCCAGATGTGTTACTGAGACTGGCCATCTTTTCTAACATTAACACTATTTAACTGCCACAAACGAGTCAAGTCTGTGAGAGGAGGCGGGGCTCTGTTGTTATGCGTTCACGTGCAGTGTGTGTTAACTCACTGTCGGAAAAGAGAAAGAGAGCGGGAACGCGCAGCTGATATCGATACGTGGGACATGGGTATTGGAACCGTTTCAGATTCTTCAGTATCGATACTTATCGAAATATCGATATTTTTGACACACATACACAAACACACACGCACCAAACACAATGACCGAACACAGGACAAAGAAACAAGAGGGTATATATAGGTAAGACAAACAAGGGATAACGACACAGGGCAGGTGTGGGTAATCAAACACTTAGGGAAAGATAACGAGGAAACGAGATGGCGGGAACAGAGACGAGACACTGGAAAGAACGCATATTATTGTCAAAAGAATAATAATATGTTTCTCTCCACACTAACCAAAGACTTTGTCATGACTCTGCACAGGACCAAGAAAAACATAACTAAATGAAGCAGAGCCATGACAATTGACATTGTAAAATAAAGCTTGTTGTAAACATTACTTGAGGACAGTCTATCAACAGAATAAGTCAAGTTGTTTTGGTTTGCTTTATTACACATTTTCATATAACGTTCATATAAGTTCCAAGTTAATGAACAAATTAATAATAAAGACTTGCATTGTTAGAAATGGTTTCATTAACTTGATCCAACATTCTTGGCTTTCTGGGAATTTTAAAAGGATATAACCACATTTGTTAATTAACACTGCAACAGCTGACATAGTACTCTTTTTTCATGTTGCCAGAATGTCTCAATGTCAAGTGTTGTTACAATGTAAATAAAAAAAATAAGCTTGTTTAAAAGGTAAGAAAATTAAATAATGTGTGTGTTCTTTTTTTTATGCCCAGATGCACCAAGGATTAAGCTGATTATTGGCAGTTTGGAGGATTGCTCTTTATATGTCACTTCTGGTACAGAATCATTGACATTTTGATATTTGTAATATATTTATTTTATTATAGTTTTATGTTTATTTTTACTAATAATACACTTGTTAAGCTGTGGTTCTGAATTAAAAGACTGTATGGAGCTCCCAGGTGTCAGGTAGAATATTTTGGAAAACTGGTTTGGGAAATACAAGCTAAAACAGCACAATTTGTTATTTTCTTCACCTGTTTCAAAGGTCAAATCATTACACAATAGTAATACTAATAGAATAAATGCCATTCTTATTTCATCATTTACTTCTGGGAGCTCTAAAGTACGGTTTATAAAGAATCCAAATTTACATCTGAATACGTTAAAACTGTTTTACAATCAATAGTGAAAATCTTGACTAAATATTACGAATTTGACTAAACGTTTTACTGTTAATAAGTACACAAGTTTAAATGTTTGTGTTTTATAACGAAATCATTACATTTTAAATAATACAATTGTTGCAATTTAAAGTTTGAAATTATTTGAATCAATTAAACTGTATTTTTACTTGACTTTTTGTCTACCTGAATACATTTTTTAAATTACAATCTTGAACATGTCTTTCAATTTACAATTTTTTTAAGGTGTTTGATCGTAATAATCTGGGAAAAATCTGTAAAATAGCAGATTTTCTCTGCATAATTTTTAGCGCTGTTGCTTTATTTAAGGTGTTAGACTGTAATAATCTGGGAAAAGTCTGTAAAATAATAGGTTTTCTCTGTAGAACTATTAGCGCTGTAGCTTTATTAAACGTTTTTGACTGTAATAATCTGGGAAAAATCTGTAAAATAATAGATTTTCTCTGTAGAACTATTAGCGCTGTTGCTTTATTAAAGGTGTATGACCGTAATAATCTGGGAAAAATCTGTAAATGATTAGATTTTCTCTGTAGAACTAATAGTGCTGTTGCTTTATTAAACGCTTTTGACCGTAATAATCTGGGAAAAATCTGTAAAATAATAGATTTTTTCTGTAGAACTATTAGCGCTGTTGCTTTATTTAAAGTGTTTGATCGTAATAATCTGGGAAAAATCAGTAAAATAACAGAATTTATCCACAACCCTTTAAGGAAAAAAATCAGTAATGTTATTGTTTTTGCACGTTATTGGAATTAAGATATTTGACTTTAATTTTACGGTTTTTGTCTGGCAGCCGCTGCTGCCAGTCATTTGACCGTTTTTTTACGGGGTTTTTTTTTACAGTGTGTACTATATAGTTGTTTAACTTGCGCATTAACGCAATCAGCAGTGTTTCTGAAACTGTAACCCTGAGTTTGTTCAGATACGTTCATGGTACAGGCCCCTGGTGGCATCTGGGTTAAGGATTTGACTACCACACCGGAGACCCATGTTTGAGCCTCGGCGCTGACATGTTCATTTAGGAGAGTGAGGAAATATTGAAGAGCTGCTCCTGTAATTTTGTGGTAGAGAACAAATGCAGTAAGCATCAGATTTGCGTGTCCTGCATCTACACGAGATCCACAAATGAATGGACTATTTAAAAAAAAAAAGGTTTTGAGATGTATTGATCTACGATGTCATGAATTCACATTATAACAACAAATCAGCATCAAATAGATACATTTTAATTAGCAAGTATAACGTAAAATATGTTTTATAAAAAAAAAGCTCAGTGGTTAAAGCATGGCTCTAGCAATGCCAAGGTTATGGGTTCAATGCCAAGGTCATGGGTTCGATCCCAGGATTACACATACTTAGAAACAAATGTACAGTATAATGCAATGTAAGTCGCTTTGGTTAAAAGCGTCTGCCAAATTCATAAATGTAAATGATTGGTTGTACTGTGTTCTAAGCAGCTGTTTGCATTACATACTGTAATTATCACTTGCGCTTCAAGTCTTGTCCCTAGCTGTTATAAAATCAACATAAATCATGGCTTCTTGGGGCTTATTGCTTTAGAATCTAAGTAATACATGTATATTAATAATGAACTATAAGTTTTGGATTTATGTTTCCACTAATACACTCATTATAACTATGGATGGACACATCCATAGTGGTTTCATCATGGAACTGTTTAATTCTAAAATAAAAACAGTCTCACAATATGATATTGTGCCCCCCACACAAAAAATACACATAATATATAGTTAATTACAGATTTTGTGCTTTAATTTACAGGTTTTAGGCTAGATATATATTTACAATGCACCTCATAAAGGTCTTTATTGCAGCTGCCTTTCATCACTTCACTTTTTCCATTCCTTCCTCCATTTTTCAGATTCCTATTGAATAGACTATATTAAAAAAAAATCTTAAACAAACAAAGGTTACACTTTATTTTACAAGTGTAATTATACATTTAAGTACTGAGAACTAAGAAGTAACAACATGTACTTACTATAGGGACTTGATAGGTGAAGGCGAATAAAATACTTTAAAAAAATGACTTTGTTGTCTTATTTTAAACACTGGCACATGCTCTATTTTTTATGTATGGGTCAAGAAAGACCAGAGGATTCACCATAATTTTGATCCCAGGAAGGCCTGCCCACCCCTCGTGACACCCAGGGTTGTTCTTCAGCCTTAACTGGCTTTCGCCACTGATGGTATAGCCCCACCTGGGATCCCACGGCATCACCTCCAGCACCTCCTCCCTCTATCCTGACATTTGGGCTTCCATCTGTCGACGTCCCCATCAGGGTTCGAACACCGGTCAGCCCGTTGCTGATAACGAAGGACTAGCCACTACACCAAGGTGGTTCTGCACGGATTTGAAGTTTTTATGATATGAAGAAGTTTAGTATTTAAAATTGCATACACATGTAGCATTTTTAAAGTATAATAAAAGCACACATGGGATAACTGTAAAAGTCTCCATAAAAATCTTGTTTTGCACTCCAACAACTCCAACAAACTTTATTTTACCTTTAAACAAGAAGTTATAGGAGTCCCCTCTCAGTACTTGAACTCCAGTCTCCCAGTTGATTAACAGACGGGCACCAACACCCCTACACCGCTTGAACTAAAAAATAATTATAAAACCTGTGTGAGATGACTTTAATGAAAATAACCCTTTCAAAAACATGAGCTCAGGTACCCTGCTTGGTTAGCAGGTGGGTTGTACCTCTGGACCATCTGGCTTTACAAACATCTAAAAACCAAAATCAATTTATGTTAAAAAGATCCCTAGATAAGACTTAGTATAGGAGTATAATAAATAAGTGCCCAACAAATTTTACCGAGTAGAAAGTGCTCATAAAATCAAAGTATACAGGTGCTTGTTTTATTTAAAAGAATACAAATACATTCCTCCACACCACTCAACGTGAAATAAAGACAATTCCTATAAATATCTATAGGGATCCACTTAACACAAATAAACAATAATAAATAAATAATTTAGGGAAATTCATCAAGAAGTTTTTTAAGCCAGACATAATTCTGTAAGATGATGTGTGAAATTCTATGGAGCATTAAGAAATATTAAGATAAAGGGTTATGAAATATAGGGTTTTGCCCAAATAGGGATCCATTAAAAGAGGAAGACAAGTTAAAATTAGGTTTAGGGTTGGACTGAGGTTAGGGCTTATAAATACTCATTGAGAGAAATAGTCAAATACACGGAATAAGAACAGACCACGGGCATTAGGTTAGGTGTAGGTTTAGATAGAGAGACAGCCATATCAAGATACAAGGAATAAACACAGAACACGGACATTAGGTTTAGGTTAAGGTTTCCGTGTAGGAGTAGCCATTAATATAAGTCTCAACCAACTGTAAAATCTATCTTTGATTAAATCCTAGTGTTGCCCATGTCTGTAAAGCCTATCCAAGTATACTGTATTCTGTGATCCTTATGCCATTGACTGAAGTTTTCATTCCTCTTCCTCAATCGATGACGTAAAAGTAGATGTGTGTGAATTAACGAGCGGAAACGATAAAAAGGAAATGGCGTATGTGCTGGTAGTCGTCACAATTGTGAGAGAGAGCGATGCAATAACCCAAGAGAAGCAGTCCTCGTGGGGAAAGTCGTAATTTAAACATGGCATTACCGTATTTTGGGCACTCATTGTTCCTGTATCTATCGACCAAAGTGTTCATGCGTGCTGTCTTTTTTGGACCGTGAAAATTTGCATGCTATCTGCAGAGAGCGAGATTGGGAAAGCGACAGAGTAAAAGTTGGAGTCCAGGGTGGTTCACAGACAAACCTCACGATCTGCTAAACTTGGGTCAGTGATTTCACACACAAACATTTAAGACGCACACTTCCAGTTGCACATTTCACACAGACGCTTAATTCAAACACTCCTTGCTATGGTTTTCTTGTATTGACATGTATTTTGTTTTTTTTATTACCCCTCTTCTCTTGGCGCGAAAACAAGTGCTATTGGGGTTTTCTATCACACTTATGGACTAAAACGGGGTGAATAAGTAAAAACAAACACCTAGTATTACGAACAATGTTACTAATGAACTGCAGTGATGCTTAATGAGTTCCCAATTTTGTCATGAAAATGGACTGAAACAAAAGAGTATGTTTGCTTTTCTGTTGGTTAACATATATTATTGTTGTGTTTGATCATATGTAACCGGTGGTGTGTTTATGCTATCCGGGTTTATTTTTGACAGACTTAATTGCTGTCTGGCGCCCGAACTAAAGTAAAAATTACCAATGGACAATATCATTTAATGTGGTTTTTGTGTGTCGGAGTCATTTCGTCTTGAGGTTTTGAGATTAAAAGTGAATATGTTTCCAAATGTATCTGTGGGCTAGTCTTTAATATAAATTTACATAATGTAACGCTAGACATAGGATGACAAAACACGGATGCTGCGTTAATTGCATTAAATATTTTTCACGCGTTAATTTGAAAAAATGCATCACATGCGTTAAGTGCACATGCACATGAGTAGTGATTAAGAACAAACAAAGGGCAAACAAAAATCTCAATAAATTGTAAAATCTATATGTGTGGAATCGCAAAAAAATATTGATTGGCACACAAGTATCGGGATAGTATTGAATCGAAGATCGGTGTATCATCCTAGCCCTATTACTTACCCTTGTGAAGTTTAACAAATTGGTCAGTTCCAGTCCTTGACTCTGATTGGTGAGAAGTCATACAGGTTTGGAATGACACGAGGGTGAGTAAATGATGAAAGAATTTACATTTTTGGTGAACTATCACTCAGAGACCGTTCCATAGACTGGTTTCACGTCACTTCCATGTTGAATCGAAAGCGAGACTGGGAAGAAATCCAGAAGTTCACATAAACAGCAGTGCATTGGACTACTGAGCTACTATCATGATTTATGAATTTAAATGTGGAAAAATTGCTCTATGATGGATGTAGAATCACAACTATTGTTTAAGCCATGAGTGTGTTTGACTTGCAGAGACAGCTATTCTGATGGTCTTTCAAAAGGCATGAAATAACACAATCACTTGCTGTAATATGCTATAGTAAAAGCTTTTGCCAAATTTCGCTATTTCGTATACATCATGTCATATGCACTTCAAATACAGTTAAATTGCATTACTTACACAGACAGACCTCTTAAATATAGCACATAAAGTGTCAAGTGGACATTTATTAATAACAAAATGAACATGGACAAACAATATATAAAATGGGGATGGCAGATTTGGCTGTGTGTAGCTTGTCACAGTCTAATTTTAACCTCACTTACAACATACCTGCGTGAAGTTCTGCTTCAGAACATCGTAGAGATATGGGGGTGGGCTACCTTGACCATTTTTGCCACCGCAAGCACCAGCATCTTTTGCATCTCTCAATTAAAATATTGACACATCAACAGTATTTTCCTCACTGGACTCTATTTGAACCAAAACACAGTACTTAATGTGGAAGTGCATATGGGCTATTCCAGCATTATCGATGTGACCTAAAGATGCTCAGAGAATGTATTTGTTACCAATATATTGAATCATCTGTTTATATTTTACTAAACCCTTGTTGATAGTTTAGTGTTGCACGAGTTTTCTAAGGATTCCATTACTACACGTGGTTATTGTTTTGATCTCAGAAAATGATGGTTGATGCTGACACATATTCATCAAATGCCTCCGCAGAAACCAGCCACGTTGGGACAATCAAGTAATGTTTAATAACACACACACGCATATACTGTATATTTATTGAGAAACGAGCTGTTTCACAGTGTTGCAGTCTATTTCTTAACTTTGACAGCACCTCCCATCAGGGTCGTAGCCAGAACTTTTTTTTTAGAGGTGGCCAGGTAAGACCCAGTGATTTTATTAGGGTGACCAAAAAATCCTTACAGACAGAAATTCTTAAACTTCTACTGTAATTTACACCAATTCTTCATTACACATAGTTTGCTGGTCAAAAACATACACAACGAACGTAAAGTAAACAATTTATTTGCAATGCTTTCATGTGCTAACATTATTTTAAAATAATTTGCTAGCTATCTATTGCAGTAATTTAGCATTTTTTATAGAAAATAAATATTGCAGTACCCCATCTTAAACTTTCGGGAAATGTAATTAATGAATGAAATCCAGTTAAACAAGACTGATTTTACTGACCTGATCCTTCTGCTCGCGATGAACTTACATGGTACACAGACAGTACACTGTCACGAAGCGGTTAGTTAGCAGCTGTTCAGCTATAGCGCTCAGACTGTTTGCATCAGTGCGTCAGCGTACGACATCGTATTAATGCGAGAGTACTGTTCTCGCGTTACTTTCAGTGCATACGCTAAATGATCTGCGCAGAACTCCGTAAATTCCGACACACATCTTACAACAGAGGTGGCCAGACAGGTGGCCATCCATCATTCAGGGGTAGCCGTGGCCACCCATGGCCACCATGTAGCTACGCCCCTGTGTATTACATTTCTTCAATCATGCATATCACATACTTGTTTTTTAGCATGTCATTGGATCTTTTAATCTACAGTATGACTCACTTTATCGCTTCTCTGATTGGAACAGCGCTGGTTTCTTTTGGCTTTATGTTGCATATCACGTTATGCAGCAGCTCACGTTAGCGGATAAATGAACATTGGCATTTAAAAACGTTTGTGCTGCCTTTGTAATGAGCTTGTATCAAATGTATGTGATCACGTGACTGATGACGTTTGAGGCTTCATACGTCACAATTAAACACCTGAAGCGATGTGACTGATTCAAATCTTTGCCGTGCCTTCATTCATTACAAGGAGATGCAAAATGCTCTTAATGCAAATCAGAAAATCTAAAACCAGGGATGTCCTTATAATCAGTTCCACCATAAGAGGTATCCACTGAATTGCATATTGCAACATATTTTAAACATTTTACTAGTAAAGTGACATTTCAAAATGTTGTAACAGTTTCATGTGTGGACAATGATTCTCAGACTGAAGATACAGCTGGTATTGCTGAGTATTGCTTTTGTGTTAACTGGAATCAACAAGATGTGAATCAATAAAAAGTGCCTTCTATTATTGCAGCTGACCACTAGATGTCACTGGTAGGGTCTGTCTTTGAGGCTTTGAATCATTTTTGGTACAATCAGGAAAAAGCCTCAAAAGCTTCACAAGGCTTTATCTGCCCATCTCTAGTTGTGAGTGTTCTCTGAGACAGAGGAATAACCTATAAATTCTGGTTGAATAATGTTCTCTCAGAAGAACCAGTCATGTGCTATGAGGTGCCCTTATAAAGCTTCAATCTAATAGTGTTTGCATGAGACACAGCTGCTCTCCAATGTCCAGTTTAATGAGTAAATTGATGTGTGACGTCATCAGTTCTTCCTTCACCAATGAGAACACATAAGATCTGATGATGATGATGATGATGAGCAGCAGCTGTACACATTCAACAGCTCTTGTATTTCAGCACTTAAATACACTGACTCAAAACTCATATTCCTATTTTACTCACTATACAATCTAATCTTGGTATTGTTTATGTTTACTAAAAATGGTTATGTTAGAGATTGACATCAAATCAAAATCAAACTTTGACCTTAAAACGACTACAGACATCAGCTCTATGCTTTGTATTTTTAGGCACCACAAAGACTTAGTCATCTATAAGTTTCCTGAAAATGAATTTTAGCCATTTGTTATTATTGTTTATATGAAAGTCTACATTGTGGGAATATTTTTCAGATAAAAGTATGATTTAAATATCAATATAATCAATAAGTGTTTTCTTTCATTAAATCATTAAGCTATGTGCTTTTGTCATGTGCTTGCTATTGTGGGAATATTTTTCAGATAAAAGTATGATTTAAATATCAATATAATCAATAAGTGTTTTCTTTCATTAAATCATTAAGCTGTGTGATTTTGTCGTGTGCTTGCTATCTTACTCAGTAAAATAGTTACTGTGGCAAATGGGGGTTGGAGCCATAAATTATCTAGATCAACACACACACACACACAAAGAGTGTTTTTCACATAAAAATGTTATGAATCAATCCACTGCATATGTTTTAAGTATAATCATGAGTTGTGATGTGTTTTAATGAATCATAGGATTAAGAAACAACGCTACATAATTAAAAGTATTAGATGATTAAGTGTTTTCTTTTTACTAAAAGAATGTTAAGAATGTTGGTATGTTGTCCGGCCACAGGGAATTTCTAGGAGACCACTCCCAAAAAACTGTCTGGAGAACATTCCTCAGCTGGCGATTGACCACAGGATATCGTTTTGAAATGTTATTTTACAGGAATAAGAAAAAGGACTTCACGGTGATTGGTGGAAACGGAGCAGCACTCCTTAAGGCAGAGGAGGGAGTCAGAAGATACGAGCGCGTCACATACTAATAAATATGGGTGTTTTGAATATTTTGGTTGTTGGCTTTTATGGAGTGAGGAGATCGTCGACAACCCAAGCTTGTTACTTTTTACATCTGATAATAAATTTTGTTTAATTTTAGAGAAGTCTCTGTGCAAATTTTTGAGAATGCAGACTGTTTTAAGCACACTCACATAAATCTGCAGCAGGTCTCTAAAGTGTATCTGAAACATTTGATGGGTTAAAAAGATGTTGCAAAAAACGTTTAATCTGGCTCCTCATTGGACGTTGCAATGAACGTTCAGTATTCATGTCATTTGGACATCAACAGGGAACATTAAAAAGATGTTCTAAAAGACGTCGTAAAAACTTTCATTCTGGCTCCTGTGGACGTCTTTTAAACGTCAACAAGACGTTAAGACGTCTTTTGGACGTGTCTGCTCAGTGGGAAGCGGGCTGTAAGCCAGTATACTGAGCCAGTATTCCAGAACCAGACCAAAGGAGCATTATTCTGCCAAATGGCACTTAACACATCACTCTAATGACATGTGATATATCATGAGCATAACTGACTTGGGTACATAATAATCTACATCAGCCCCCCTCCCAGAACTGTTTAGATGTGTCCCTGTATAAAACATCTAATTAAACTCATCAGCCCCCACTCTAAATGTTAGTTAGCATGTTAATTAGTCCTCCCAATTAACACACTAAACAACCAATGAGTTAAGTCAGGGGCAAGGTCAAGCTCAATCCGCTGCGCAACGTTTTGCTACGGTTTCCGGGTTGAACTGCACATTTCCTGGAAACGGTGTGCAACAGGGTTTGAGAAACGTTTTCTCTTGTTTGGTGGGTGTGTCAAGAATGTCGGCCCAATCAGCAGCAACATGTATATAACCCACGTGGTATTAAAGACACAGCTCGCACAATGGGTCCAAGTAAAGTGGTTTAAATGTGTCCACTGCAGCTCGGTATAGGCAACAATAGAAGATATTAGAAGAGATGTATTTTGCAGTATTCAACACGAATTTATACAGATTCCATCAGGCTCTGAAAATTCTTCAAAAAGAACACGAAGAACGGCCTTCTCAACTGCCATAGTTCAACTCTTGCATCATGACATCAGGATGTTCACAATTTCCGTTTAAAAAAACTTTTTGCAACGTTTTGTCAGGGCTGAACGCAGCCCAGGTGTTTTATTTAGAGAGACATCTAAAACATTGTGGGAGGGGCCCAAGGACTGGAGTTGAGAAACACTGTTCTACATAAATGGCACATTACACATCACTGCTAACATGTGATATATCATGAGCATAAATGACTTAGGAACATGTACTCTGCATTATGACACTTTACACATCACTATACATACGTGTGATAAATTAGGAGCATAAATGACCCAACAACCATTATTCTGGCCAAAGGACCATTATTCTGTCAAATGGCACATTACACATCACTCATGCCAACATGTGATATATGATGAGCATTCTTAAATTTAGGAATAACAGTAAAATCACATTTATTCTTTTTCACATCACATTTTACTCCAAGAAGCTCAATACATACAACCCCAGATATCTTACAAATATTAAAACCTTTAGAACACCACAGTAATCTGGAGTCAATGTTATGGTGACTAGCAAGTAAAGTAGTAAATTAACTGAGTTTAGGGTTCAAGAAAGGGTTTGGACCAAAAATAGCAAAGCAGCGTTTTTTATTTTCTAAAACATTTTCTCTGGAATTTGTCATTTTGTTGAGCATTTTGGTGTGTTAGAAAACAAAGTTATGGTGGAAATGGTTTCATTATTTGTCATGTTAGTGTGTATCTGTAAACACTGAATGATATTAGTGGTTTCATGGTGCAATGACAATGAGAAGAACACAAACAGTGATTTGTGTGGTAGGTTTCTCTACAGCAGAGCATCAGTGAAGCATTGAAGTAATCAAACATGTCACAGAAGCTTCAGGCTTGCTTTAGTAAAACATGCACACCAATAAATCTGTATATAGTAAAGATCTGCTGTGTGAATACACTTCAAAGACAATTATGTTTCCATCAAATGTTTCAGATACACCTCAGAGACCTGCTGCAGATTATTTGGATGTAGACTTGTGTATACAGAATAATAACAAATAGCTAAAAATCATTTTCAGGAACTTGAGTCTTTGTGACACAAATCTGTTGTGTATTTTTAGGCACCACAATGTAAACTGCAGGTCAAATAAGATATGCTGCAGATGAAAAGTATAGTTGTGTTGTTTGTAAATATGCAGCTAATGCAAAGCATAGAGTTGATGTCTGTAATCGTAGGACACATGTGACCCAGTCTGTGAAAACCATGCAATTGAGAAACAAAGTTTTAAGTTCAAAGTTTGATATTAATTTGATGTCAACCTCTAACAAGACCTTATTTAGTAAACAGGAACAATATCAGGATTATATTATATATGATTGTATAATGACTAGAATAAGAATGTAAGTTTTGAGTCAGTGTATTTAAGTGCTGAAATACAAGAGCTGTTGAATGTGTACAGCTGCTGCTCATCATCATCATCATCAGATCTTATGTGTTCTCATTGGTGAAGGAAGAACTGATGACGTCACACATCAATTTACTCATTAAACTGGACATTGGAGAGCAGCTGTGTCTCATACAAACACTATTAGATTGAAGCTTTATAAGGGCACCTCATAGCACATGACTGGTTCTTCTGAGAGAACATTATTCAGACAGAATTTATAAGTTGTACCGCTGTATCAAAGAACACATGCAAAACTTTAGAAAGTAAACCGTGGGAGATTTTGATTTCAGTGGTGTCACAGCAAAACACCTGGGCAGTGGGGTAGCAATGAGAGTTGTAAGGTTTTACGATATTGAGGGTTTACAAATAATAAAATAAAATAAAATGGAATAAAATAAAATAAGTTTTAAATATAATTGGTAGAGTTTTTGGGGCAGACCTGACCTGTTGAAAAGAGACTGTCTCCATCCCTCTTGAGCTGGGGCTGATCTCCTGTCTAGAAATATGGCACATAGTCTTAATGTTAAAACTTGACCCGCTGGGGCCCAGGTCAGGGAGCAGACAGAATGACTTGACCAACCGTCTACTAGCTCTCACATGTCACAGAAAACACAAAATCCACAACATCATCTTGTTTTTCAAAATATTATAACCAAGATTTTGTTCCTCACACAAGAAAATGCATAAAAAATACGTTAAGTATTTTACTATTTAAGTAAATTCGTAATTAATGTTAAACACGTAAAACAAAATGTGTATAAATGATTGAAACCGTTTGGTTTGCTCCCTCTGAACAAACACTTTTATCCAGGGCTCTTCAATGTTTTTCAGGGCAAGGACCCCTTAGATGAGAGATGCATGGAGCAGGGACCCCCTCACACTAAATGTGTAAACTGAGCTGTTTAAATGGAAACAACCCTTATCGTCACAGTAATATTATGTTAAGACATTACATTGGCACTATTATGCATGTTATTGTTGCACATAAATACTTTTCTGTGTATTAATTTTATTGTACAGAATTGTATTTTGTTTATTGTTGTTTGATTATTTTATGGGATTTGCAGCATCATACATTTTCATTTTACTGTGAGATGGACAGTTAAACATTTACTTGTCCTGAACCTTAAGGCTTTACTGAGATGACTGACTCTGGTTAATGGCACAAAGTCTATTCTAGTGGAAGAAGAGGTCATCTCTGGATGTGAAGGAAATCAGTGCAGATGTTATGCATTCTGTTGTAAAAGCAGGCCGTTTTATTAAGTGTCATTCCTTTTTTTCTGATTCTCTGTGTTGCAGAACATACCTCTATTTTATAATTCTGGATCAGCATTGTTGTGTTGTTTTCTGCAAAGTACTACAGAGAGCAGCATGCAACGAGTCTGTGTTATTTTTTATACACCACATTAAATAAACAACCGTAACTAGGCAACCACATATAGTAGGAACATGTACCTGCAACCGATGACAATGAGAGACATGCTGACAAAAATGCAAATGAATAAGCTATGGTGACACTTTATTTGACGGGGTGTTCATAAGACTGACTTTTCCTTTGGATAAAGCGTCTGCCTAATGCATAAATGTAAATGTGAATGTAATGGCCTCATGACAGTCAACGTCAAAACCAACCACATGACAGTTTTATGTAATGTTAATCCATAAAGCTACGTAGTTTCTTAAATTTGATTATTATTCTGCTATGTCATGCTTATGACAGGTTATGTTGTCTTGGTAATGTCAAGTTGTCCTGACAAACACACTGACAGATTATGATGTATGTCAAGTTGTCATAACAAAGACCACTCAAACATTGTCATCTTTGCATTAAAAATGACATAAATGAGCGAATGACACTTAATGACAGTTGTCATAAACATGCATAAAATCTCCTTCATATTCATGACATGCGTCATGATGAAGGTGTCTTGTCGGT
Organism: Triplophysa rosa; assembly: GCF_024868665.1. Lineage (NCBI taxonomy): Eukaryota > Metazoa > Chordata > Actinopteri > Cypriniformes > Nemacheilidae > Triplophysa > Triplophysa rosa. The sequence goes on from NC_079890.1 coordinate 40,128,575, forward strand.
CTTATGAACACCCCGTCAAATAAAGTGTTACCAATCAATGTTATGGCATTCATTTATCCATCTGTATGTAACAATGTCAGTTACCTGTTTATGTGATGAACTGCTTTTGGATATTTTTTTAATGATGACAGCAGAGGTTTATACTTGTGCTACAAGTGTTTTGTATCTGTAGCACCAGTGCTATGTGCAAATCAAATTAATGTTCAGCCTTGTTCTAGAGCAGTGGTTCTCAATCGTTTTTGGGCCAACGCCCCCCATCCATTTTCCAGGTCCCTTACCGCCAAGGCAAATGAAAACAATACAATATTCTTACAAGAATAAACACATATTACAATGTAGAAATTATTGGATGTATTTATTTTTGATTATCTTGAAACAGTTCAAGCAAGTGTACATTTTATGACTATCATTAGACAAGTGTAGAATTAATATCCTACCCAAAGATGATTACAATTAGACTGAGGTTATGCCTAACATACACATTTCTACATCATAAATAGAGTTAAATGTAATTCAGTTTAAATGCTGTCATTAGAGTGGAAGTGAATATGATTTATTGAAAATATTTTCAAAGGCTTACAAATAAGTATTTCATGCCAAATCCTGTTCATGCAAACTCAACTGTCATATAATGTGCAATGAAAGGTAGAGATGTTACCCACAGCAAATGGAGTCATTTGTCTTTTGTTTCACATTTTTACACTCTCACTATGTTGTTGCTTCCTCCCAAAATCACCTAGCCTAATCCGTCTTGTTTATGTTTCATCCAGACACAGATGGTTTGTTGATGGACCTCCCTCCATTACAGATTGCCAGATGATTTTGAGAGAGGCAAAACCAGACTTCCACATCCATGTGTTTACACTCTTTGTAGAGGTGACATTCTAAGCTTTAAAATGATATATAATATTTGTGTGCTGATGAAATGTTGCATATGCAGCCAGGCATTTTCTTTCAGCATTCTTTAAATAAAAATTTTTGTATTAAAATACCCTTTCAATTCAACTGATGCACTCATCATCGTTTATTTGATTCTTCCTGTAGCTTCAGGAGAGCAACCATAGAGAACCACAAGAAAAAGTGAAGCAAACCAATGCACTTTTAAGAATCATTTGTTTTATTGAATAAAAAATATAAAAAACACAATGAACATAAAATGAACTATTAATCTTCACGCTCGTCCTCATCGTCAGCGAAATATTGCAGTGAGAGAAAAAATAACCAGGCAATGCTAAGCATCGGGTTACAGATTATGTGTAATTTGTTACCCACAGCAAATGGAGTCATTTGTAGGTGGCCTTTTGTTTCACATTTTTACACTCACTATGTTGTTGCTTCCTCCCAAAATCACCTAGCCCTAATCCGTCTTGTTTATGTTTCATCCAGACACAGATGTGATGGACCTCCCACCATTACAGACTGCCAGATGATTTTGAGAGAGGCAAAACCAGACTTCCACATCCGTGTGTTTACACTCTTTGCAGAGGTGACATTCTAAGCTTTAAAATGATATATAATATTTGTATGCTGATAAAATGTTGCATATGCAGCCAGGCATTTTCTTTCAGGATTCTTTAAATAAAAAATGTTGGTATTAAAATACCCTTACAATTCAACTGATGCACGTGTTTATTTGATTCTTCCTGTAGCTTCAGGAGAGCAACCATAGAGAGCCACAAGAAAAAATGAAGCAAACCAATGCACTGGTAAGAATCATTTGTTTTATTGAATTAAAAATATAAAAAACACAATGAACATAAAATGAAATATTAATCTTCACCCTCGTCCTCATCATCGGCAAAATACTGCAGTGAGAGAAAAAATAACCAGGCAATGCTAAACCATTGGGTTACAGACCATGTGTAATATTTCCATTACATGCCTCCTCTATGTCCAGATGAGGTGGTGATGGCTGAGGAAGAAGAGGGGGGTGAGGGTCTGGTGGCTCTTCCTCATCATCTGACGATGTGTGCTCGCTGTCCTGAAAAATAAGACCAAACAGCATCTGTTTTTAACTGGTGTAAAACCACTGTTAGTTTTCCTAAGGGCTCTCAAAGAACATGCACACTAATCTTACTGTCCGGCTGATGAGATCGGTGGGTGCCTGGACAAATATAACACAAAACAATGAGATTTCAAGTATATATTTACAATTGAACATCTGTATGTTTATCATTTAAAATGTCTACTTCACTGTAAGAGCTGTCTATCCCACTGTGTGTCCTTGCCATTTCTGACAAATAAAACGAGATTTCAGTTAAACTTGTTGAATGTCTACAATTTTTATTTGGAACTAGATTTTCAATTATTTTACAAAAGAAAACTTGATGAATTTCACTTTAATATAATACAGTGTTTTGAATGCATGTGTTTATATATTGGTTTGTATAAATGAAATAAACTTGAGCTGTGAGCTTCAGGAGAGCAACCATAGAGAACTTTGTCTGTTAAACATTACACTAACAAAATAAGTTGAAC